>NC_069733.1:19658363-19688363 GCF_027358585.1 Pangasianodon hypophthalmus | reverse complement strand
TTTCCATTTTTTCTTCTTTAAATTTCATCAGCAAGTTCGTTATAAATTTGTCCAGCATCGAAACACAAACGTTCACTAAATGTTTACACACAAACACTCCACTCGTGTAGCGCTCACCGCTTTATTCCAGCATTTTTAAACAGGGAATGTTGCGTTAGCGCTTGATGCTAAGCGTAATAACAGTGTAATTTTAGTTGTTCTGAGCATTTTATTATTAATTTACCAACAAATCTGAGGTAAATGTTGACGTTCCGGATGTTTCTGTGTCGTTTTCGCTCTCACTGTGTCTACACTAGCTAGATAAATGATTAGCCTTATTCATTAGCTAGGTTATATTCAGTGTTAACATTTCCTAGTTGTCTAGCAAAAGTGTTCTCATGATATTATTCACTTGAGGTTTGGTTAGCGGTCGATGCTAAGCCTAAAACAGTGTAGTTTTAGTGTTTTATTAATAATTTACCAACACATCTGAGGTAAATGTTGACGTTCCGGATGTTTCTATGTCGTTTCCGCTCTCACTGAAGTCTGTATAAAAGACTTAGCAGCTAAGCTAGCTAGATAAACTGTTAGCCTCAGATGTTAGCTAGCGTGTGCTGTGTGTCACTGCTGAAGGATGTTGTGTGGTTCTGTACGATGTGCTGAAGCTCAGCTGCAGGACAGACTGTGATTTGGGACAAAACCTTCACTGATCTGAACATAACGTGAAAACCACGCTGTTTATCTGAAACACAGCCGGAGATCAGAGACCCATAATCTACTGCAACTCACTCACCAACCTGTCTACTGTCTCTCTATCTCTCTCTCTCTCTATCGCTCCCTCTCTCTCTATCGCTCTATTTCTGTCTCTCCCTCTCTATCTATCGCTCTGTCTCTCTCTCTCTCTCTCCCTCTCTATCTCTCTCTCTATCTCTCTCTATCGCTCTATTTCTGTCTCTCCCTCTCTCTCTATCGCTCTATCTCTCTCTCTATCGCTCCCTCTCTCTCTATCGCTCTATCTCTGTCTCTCTCTCTATCTCTCTATCGCTCCCTCTCTCTCTATCGCTCTATCTCTGTCTCTCTATCTCTCTCGCTCTATCTCTGTCTCTCTCTCTATCTCTCTCTCTCCCTCTATTGTTCCCTCTCTCTCTATCGCTCTATCTCTGTCTCTCCCTCTCTCTCTGTCTCTATCTATCGCTCTCTCTCTCTATCTCTATCTATCGCTCTATCTCTATCTTTCTCTCTCTGTCTCTCTATCTCTATCTATCGCTCTATCTCTATCTTTCTCTCTGTCTCTCTCTCTCTCTATCTATCTCTATCGCTCTCTCTCTATCTCTCTCTCTCTCACACTGTCTCTCTCTCTCTATCAGTCTGTCTCACTCTGTCTATCTATCTATCTGTCTCTCTATCTATCTCTGTCTCTCTCTCTTACTGTCTCTCTCTCTCTTCCTCTATCTGTCTTTATCAGTCTGTTTTTCTCTCTCTCACTCTCTCTCATTCTCTGTCTCTCTCTCTATCAGTCTGTCTGTCTCTCATCCTCTATCTTTTCTTCTCTCTGTCTGTCTTTCTTTCTCTCTTCTTCTCTATCTCTCTCTCTCTCTCATGCTCTCTCTCTTTCTCCATCACTGTCTCAGTCTTCCCTTCCTCTTCTATACATTTCTTTCCTATACGTCTCTGTTTATCTGTCTTGTTCTCCTGCTTTTTCTTTCTCTTATCTGGCTCACACTCTTTCTGTCTGTCCCACTAATCTCTCTATCATTCTTTCCTTATGTCTCTCTCTCTCTCTTCCTCTCTGTCCTTTTCTCTTCTCAAATTCCCCATTCTGTGTGTGTGTGTGTGTGTGTGTGTGTGTGTGATGAATGGGCCGTGCTGTACAGGGAGCAAGCCCCTGTGCTCACGGCTCGTTTAGCCTCCGCTACGCTCACTCGCTCATCCTGCTCTCTCTCTCTCTCTCTCTCTCACACACACACACACACACACACACACACACACAGTGTACAGATTCAGCCACTGGTCTTCTGCTGCTAAGAGGTGAAAGTGAAGAAGTAGCCATGTTAGCATAGTGAGAGAGTGAAAAAGTGAAAAAACGTGGAATAATTTGTCGTGTGTTTAAAAAGAAATGAAAACATATATATATATATTTTAATCTAGTGTTAACGTCCAAAAAGAAAAAATCTACACGGATACTAAACTGGAACTCTGCGAATGTCTGAAAGACAATGCTAATGCTAATGCCAATATGATCCATTTTACAAGGTCATGTGATATCGCAAGTTATATTCATGTGACAGAAAGGAATTGAAACTGTTTTAAATGTGCTAAGAGCCTGCTAAAGCTAGCTAGCTAGCTTGCTAGTAAATAAACTAGCTCATGCTACAATGTGTACATTAGCCAACTGAGCTAGCTGGCTAGTGTTACTGATCCTAAACATGAATAGCTAGCAGAAGGCTTATGTCCAAAAAACATGACATAGCACTTAGTATCCTTAGCACGAAAGTCAATGAATTATCACCCCAATGTTGATTGTTTTCCTATAACAGCACATCCATGAGTATTTTATTCCTCTTACACCACAGCAACTTACCAACAAATACAATTTTATATTTATTAAAGAAAAACACATTATACTTTTTATCCACTTACAGTTACATTCGAGTGAGTTCCTGTTCTCACTTACGTTATAGCAGCTATAAACAGTCGTTCCCTCACCAGCCTCTCTTTATTCTCTCTCTTCAAGTTAATAAGAGAAATAAATCGCAGCTTGTTCCGCATGTTAGTGAGAAACCGCAAAGAAGCGTAAACTCCTCTGTCCTGAAGATGTCGGAAAACTTACAGTTACAGCTTTACCTCTGACTGTTACAAAGCGCTGACACTGGAGACTCCTTCCATACATGTTTAATAAGTAAACATCTCCTTACAGAAAACGTCGCCACATCAACTATTACGTATTTAACACGTTTATGTGGAGCTTCCGCTGTACACGTCCCTGTGAATGAGCCGTTGCTACAGAAACGATAACGTATTAGAGCGAGCGCATTAATATAAACCTGCGCTACTGTCAGAGCTGCTGTTATAGAAAACTAATCAACACCTTCTGACCAATCAGAGTGCAGGATTCAGCATATAAATATATATATACAATACGTTGAATCCTGGATTGTCTAACGAACATGACTGGTATCTGAACAAAAATATTTACGTTAAATGTAATTAATTGATTGGAAAACAGTTAAAAAGTGCAAGTTGCAGTGTATTTAGGGAAAATGTAAGTCTTTTATCCACTCACAGACGTGTAATTGAATGAACAGAGATGAGAATTTAAAGCCTGTAATTTGATGAACCTCGATGTCACCACAGAGAATAACGTTAACGTCTAAAAATACGAAATTGAATTAATTTGCGGTCGATTAGAAAGCGTCGAAGCTGTCAGCGCGGTGTGAAACAGACGACACCGCACCGTGCGCTTCCTCGTTATTTTCTGCATCTGATGTTTATTTCGGATTTTTTTCCTCCGGTCCAATCAGAGCGGATCTCCGAGCGCACGCTGACAGCTGCGACAGCCGGGCGACAGATCCGGAGGTGTGTAAACAACCTGCGTGTGTGTGTGTGTGTGTGTGTGTGTGTGTGAGAGAGAGAGAGAGACAGAGAGAGAGGCAAGGGACGGATCGTGACAAATTCACGAGTAAATTTCCCCGCTGCTTTGGTGTCAGCGCGAGAGACATGAGGCCTCACGGGACGACGGCGGAACAAGATGTCGCCTGTCGCAGGAGCGTCGTCTGAAAATAAATAACAACGAGCGTGATTTGGGTTTACTTGTCAACGATGTTGAGGTTTTATTTATTTATTTATTCATTTGTTTATTTATTTATTTGGGGAAGATTGATGTGACGCGGGTCCTCAGGGACGAGCGATCTCGCTCCGCAAACAGATGTGCAACATTTCCATGGCAGATTTTTTTCTTTTTTCTTTTTTTTCTTTCCCAAAAAAAAAAAAAGTAAATTCCCAGGAGAATTTTCAGCATTGTGTTTAACAAGCGGACAACGAGAGAGAGAGAGAAAGACATCGGAATAGAATCACGATTACTTCAGGAGAATAACTTAATAAATACACAGATAAATGATGAAAGTAATTATTTTATAGCATTTATAGTGTAGGGTGTAGAGTATAGCGTGTAGTGTTTATGGTGTAGGGTGTAGAGTATAGCGTGTAGTGTTTATGGTGTAGGGTGTAGAGTATAGCGTGTAGTGTTTACGGTGTAGGATGTAGAGTATAGTGTGTAGTGTTTATGGAGTAGGGTGTAGAGTATAGCGTGTAGTGTTTACGGTGTAGGGTGTAGAGTATAGCGTGTAGTGTTTAGGGTGTAAGGTGTAGAGTATAGCGTGTAGGGTGTAGAGTATAGTGTGTAGAGTATAGCGTGTAGTGTTTACAGTGTAGGGTGTAGAGTATAGCGTGTAGGGTGTAGGGTGTAGAGTATAGTGTGTAGTGTTTAGGGTGTAGGGTGTAGAGTATAGAGTGTAGTGTTTACGGTGTAGGGTGTAGAGTATAGCGTGTAGTGTTTAGGGTGTAGGGTGTAGAGTGTGTAGTGTTTATGGTGTAGGGTGTAGAGTATAGCGTGTAGGGTGTAGAGTATAGTGTGTAGTGTTTAGGGTGTAGGGTGTAGAGTATAGTGTGTAGTGTTTACGGTGTAGGGTGTAGAGTATAGCGTGTAGTGTTTACGGTGTAGGGTGTAGAGTATAGCGTGTAGTGTTTACGGTGTAGGATGTAGAGTATAGCGTGTAGTGTTTATGGAGTAGGGTGTAGAGTATAGCGTGTAGTGTTTATGGAGTAGGGTGTAGAGTATAGCGTGTAGTGTTTACGGTGTAGGATGTAGAGTATAGCGTGTAGTGTTTATGGAGTAGGGTGTAGAGTATAGCGTGTAGTGTTTATGGAGTAGGGTGTAGAGTATAGCGTGTAGTGTTTACGGTGTAGGATGTAGAGTATAGCGTGTAGTGTTTACGGTGTAGGATGTAGAGTGTGTAGTGTTTATGGTGAAAGGTGTAGAGTATAGTGTGTAGTGTTTAGGGTGTAGGGAGTAGAGTATAGTGTGTAGTGTTTAGGGTGTAGGGAGTAGAGTATAGTGTGTAGTGTTTATGGTGTAGGGTGTAGAGTATAGCGTGTAGTGTTTACGGTGTAGGATGTAGAGTATAGCGTGTAGTGTTTACGGTGTAGGATGTAGAGTATAGCGTGTAGTGTTTATGGAGTAGGGTGTAGAGTATAGCGTGTAGTGTTTAGTGTTTAGGGTGTAGGGAGTAGAGTATAGTGTGTAGTGTTTAGGGTGTAGGGTGTAGAGTGTAGTGTTTACGGTGTAGGGTGTAGAGTATAGCGTGTAGTGTTTACGGTGTAGGGTGTAGAGTATAGCGTGTAGTGTTTACGGTGTAGGGTGTAGAGTGTGTAGTGTTTATGGTGTAGGGTGTAGAGTATAGCGTGTAGGGTGTAGAGTATAGTGTGTAGTGTTTAGGGTGTAGGGTGTAGAGTATAGTGTGTAGTGTTTACGGTGTAGGGTGTAGAGTATAGCGTGTAGTGTTTACGGTGTAGGGTGTAGAGTATAGCGTGTAGTGTTTACGGTGTAGGATGTAGAGTGTGTAGTGTTTATGGTGAAAGGTGTAGAGTATAGTGTGTAGTGTTTAGGGTGTAGGGAGTAGAGTATAGTGTGTAGTGTTTAGGGTGTAGGGAGTAGAGTATAGTGTGTAGTGTTTATGGAGTAGGGTGTAGAGTATAGCGTGTAGTGTTTACAGTGTAGGATGTAGAGTATAGCGTGTAGTGTTTATGGAGTAGGGTGTAGAGTATAGCGTGTAGTGTTTATGGAGTAGGGTGTAGAGTATAGCGTGTAGTGTTTACGGTGTAGGATGCAGAGTATAGCGTGTAGTGTTTACGGTGTAGGATGTAGAGTGTGTAGTGTTTATGGTGAAAGGTGTAGAGTATAGCGTGTAGTGTTTATGGTGTAGGGTGTAGAGTGTGTAGTGTTTATGGTGAAAGGTGTAGAGTATAGCGTGTAGTGTTTATGGTGTAGGGTGTAGAGTGTGTAGTGTTTATGGTGAAAGGTGTAGAGTATAGCGTGTAGTGTTTATGGTGTAGGGTGTAGAGTGTGTAGTGTTTATGGTGAAAGGTGTAGAGTATAGCGTGTAGGGTTTAACACTCACTAATACACTAGCATGTACTCAAATTTGTGATTCTTTCTTCTTCTAAGACATACAACAGCCATCAGTTACTAAATGTTAATGCTAATGCTAACACTAATGCTAATACTAATTCAGTACACGTGTGAGACTTCAGAGACACACAGAGCAGCCGCAGCGTCTCTATTTGTATAGCAATCATCTCAAGGAGGTTTAAGGAGAACCAGCTGTGGAGAAGAGTGTGTCTGAGGTCAGGAACTGTGTGTGTGTGTGTGTGTGTGTGTGTGTGTGTGGGGGGGGGGGGGGGGTCTGCAGCCACGGCTTTATTTTATTCCGAGATATATCATATTATCATAACACTTGTCTGGCAGAGACACAGAGCAAATGCACTACACACACACACACACACACACACACACACACACACACACGAGACAAAATACAGGAGGTGAAATAGGAGAGAATGGGCGTGGCCTATCACAGTGATAACTAGTGTTAGCTTAGCCTGCTGGCTTGCTAGGTTCTTTCCGTGCAACAATGAATCATTAGGAATGTTATAGAATCTGAATCAGTGAATCATTAGGAATGTTCTAGATCTGTAATAGTTATAAAGTCAGAATCAGTGAATCAGTATCAAAGATATTGAAGTTGAGTCAGTGAATCAATTTCAAGCAGTAAATCAGTAGGAGAGATACAGACTATGAATCAGAGAATCAGTTTTATAGTTATAGACTCTGAACTGGTTGTTATCGACTCTGAATCAGTGAATCAGTAGTATAGTTATAGACTCTGAATCAGTGAATCAGTAGTATAGTTATAGACTCTGAATCAGTGAATCAGTAGTATAGTTATAGACTCTGAATCAGTGAATCAGTAGTATAGTTATAGACTGAATCAGTGAATCAGTAGTATAGTTATAGACTCTGAATCAGTGAATCAGTAGTATAGTTATAGACTCTGAATCAGTGAATCAGTAGTATAGTTATAGACTCTGAATCAGTGAATCAGTAGTATAGTTATAGACTCTGAATCAGTGAATCAGTAGTATAGTTATAGACTGAATCAGTGAATCAGTAGTATAGTTATAGACTCTGAATTGGGTAATCAGTAGTATAGTTATAGACTGAATCAGTGAATCAGTAGTATAGTTATAGACTGAATCAGTGAATCAGTAGTATAGTTATAGACTGAATCAGTGAATCAGTAGTATAGTTATAGACTCTGAATTGGGGAATCAGTAGTATAGTTATAGACTGAATCAGTGAATCAGTAGTATAGTTATAGACTGAATCAGTAGTATAGTTATAGACTCTTGAACAGCCAGACATTTTGACGCACTATTCACCGTGGTGAAATCAGCCCACGACTGCATGTGATTGGTTGTTTTTGATAATGACATCACATTGTTTCTTTCCAGAACCTTCCACAGAGCAGCACTTTTCACAGGAAACACATTTTCACACACGTTTCAGAAACATCTGGATGAAACCCCTCCATCCCCCTGCAGCGCTTCGTAAACATTGCCTTCTGGAAAGTTTTAACTAATGATACGTTCTGAGATGCTATTAATGTTCCAGGCCCGGTTCAGAAATACGATGTAGGCCAGACCACGATGCAATCTCCCTCGACCATCAACACGAGAGTCGGCGAACAGCTCGGTCTGAGGCCCGCCGCATTCCACCCGGGAGACGGAGCGCGTCTGTGTGTGATTTAGCTTCCAGTTCCAGTTTGACACAGTTTAAAGAGCTCTAATTGAGAACAGAACAGAGGGATAAAAGAAGAAAAATCACACATTGTGTCCTCTCCCCCTACGCTCTTCAGACTGAGGGAAAAAATATGCAGGAAAAAAGTGCTGAAGAAAAACCTCTGAGGAGTTTACAGCCAAGTGCACTTGATTTTAGCGCATTTTAGCGCAGACTAAAAGCTAAATCGGTGTCTCTCTAAAGTCCAAAACCACATGCTCATTTGATTAGCCTAAAACAACTAATAAAACCTAGACCACAAAGCTAAGAAAGCCAATATTTAGCATTTTAGCAAAGCGTTCTTTCAGAGGAAGCTAATAGGCTAAGGTAACTCAAGAAGCCAAAATGGAAGACAAGCCAAAATCCCTAGCTTTGAAACCTAAGGAAGATCGCTAGATAGCTAAGGTGCTGATCAGGCAGGACTAGGATGCTAGCATTGCAGGATGCAAAGAGTTTTTTGGAAGGTACCATTTCCTGGGAAGCTAAAATGCTAAGGTGAGCCTGAAATGCTAGGGAAGCCAAGACTTAATGCTATTCACAAGAAAGCTAACACTTAGCCTTCTGGGAAAACGTTCTTTCCTAGGAATCTAAGGCATTAACGCAGCACAAGGCTAAGCTAAGGACTCGAAGGAAACCAAGATTCTGCGGAAGCTAACACTTAATACTCTTAAATAAAGCTAAGCTAAGACCTAGCATGCTAGGACAGTCTATTCCAAGTCTAAGATGCTAGGAATGCTAGGGATTTAGCATTCGTACGCAGGAAGATGAAAGCGCAAAGGTAGAAACCACAGACTCTCAGGAAGCCATGAATCAGCTAAATGCAGATTTATGAGACATATGTGAGAAGTGGGCGGGGCTACTAGTTTGTGAGTCTTCCAAACGAGACACAGGTGAGAATCATGGTCAGTGGGCGGAGCTACTAGATTATGAGTCTTCCAAACGAGACACAGGTGAGAATAATGGTCAGTGGGCGGAGCTTCATCACAGTCGTCTTTTGTCTCAGTTTTTTTCTACGTCTCTTTTTCATTCTTTTTTCTCTTGCTGTCTCTCTCACTTTCTCCTCCCGTCTCATTTCCCATCTGTCTACCCCTTTCTCTCTGTCGTTCTCTCTCACTCTCTCCGCCAGACTCCTTTAATCTCCCTCTCTCTCTCTCTCTCTCTCTCTCTCTCGCTCTCTCATTATTATATAGTTATGGAAGTTATGGAAGAACTCATTTCTTATTTATTAGATGCTAACCAACTAGCGCACCTCCTGTCAGTCCTGTTAATGACCTGTCTCTCTCTCTCTCTGTGTCTCTCTCTCCATCTGTCTGTCTGTGCAGACAGGATGTACAGGGTGAGGGGAGGAAGTGGAGGGAGGGAGGAGACCCGAGGGAACAGCCGAAGGCAGACAGACAAATATCCACTGACAGGTGTGTGATTAAATCAAAGCTACAGCCGTAAGTGCTGAAGTATCGACCTGTCACTCGCAATCTACAGCCCTGTGACATCATCACACACACACACACACACACACACACACACACACACACACTGTGTCCCAAACCACATGCCCTATTTATTATATAGACCACATAAGCACCATCACTGTGGGCGTGTCCCAAACCGCACACCCTATTCACTATATAACACCATCACTGTGGGCGTGTCCCAAACCACACACACTATTCATTATATAACACCATCACTGTGGGCGTGTCCCAAACCACACACACTATTCACTATATAACACCATCACTGTGGGCGTGTCCCAAACCGCACACACTATTCACTATATAACACCATCACTGTGGGCGTGTCCCAAACCACACTCAGTATTCACTAAATAACACCATCACTGTGGGCGTGTCCCAAACCGCACACACTATTCACTATATAACACCATCACTGTGGGCGTGTCCCAAACCACACTCCCTATTCACTATATAACACCATCACTGTGGGCGTGTCCCAAACCGCACACCCTATTCACTATATAACACCATCACTGTGGGCGTGTCCCAAACCGCACACACTATTCACTATATAACACCATCACTGTGGGCGTGTCCCAAACCGCACACACTATTCACTATATAACACCATCACTGTGGGCGTGTCCCAAACCGCACTCACCCTCTCAGCCCGTGGCGAGTATGGAAAGGGTCAGTCGGTGTGTGACGCAGCGCCGCAGGTGTTATGACTTTTATATTTAGCTCCGTATCCGTGACGATGATGAAGGTTCCACATTAACTTTATTGCGTGTCATAATTTAATTTTTTTTACGAGGCTGTAACGTTTTATTGTGAATTATATAACGCATGGAAATGAGAGTTTTAGTTTTAACGGCTTCTGCAGTCACGCTGCTACGTGCTAATGAGCTTCAACACTTCTCCCCTAGCTCCCTTAACCCCTACTGTCGTCCCCTAACTCCCCTAACCCCTACTGTCGTCCCCTAACTCCCCTAACCCCTACTGTCGTCCCCTAACTCCCCTAACCCCTACTGTCGACCCCTAACTCCCCTAACCCCTACTGTCGTCCCCTAACTCCCCTATCTCCCCTAACCCCTACTGTCGTCCCCTAACTCCCCTAACCCCTACTGTCGTCCTCTAGCTCCCCTAACCCCTACTGTCGTCCCCTAACTCCCCTAACCCCTACTGTCGTCCCCTAACTCCCCTAACCCCTACTGTCGTCCCCTAACTCCCCTATCTCCCCTAACCCCTACTGTCGTCCCCTAACTCCCCTAACCCCTACTGTCGTCCTCTAGCTCCCCGCACCCCTACTGTCGTCCCCTAACTCCCCTATCTCCCCTAACCCCTACTGTCGTCCCCTAACTCCCCTAACATCTACTGTCGTCCCCTAACTCCCCTAACCCCTACTGTCGTCCCCTAACTCCCCTAACATCTACTGTCGTCCCCTATCTCCCCTAACCCCTACCGTCCACCTTTGTCCCCTAACTCCCCTAACCCCTACCGTCCACCATCATCCCCTAACTCCCCTAACCCCTACTGTCCACCTTCATCCCCTAACTCCCCTAACCCCTACTGTCCACCTTCGTCCCCTAACTCCCCTAACCCCTACCGTCCACCATCATCCCCTAACTCCCCTAACCCCTACTGTCCACCTTCGTCCCCTAACCCCTACTGTCCACCTTCGTCCCCTAACCCCTACTGTCCACCTTCGTTCCCTAACTCCTACTGTCCACCTTCGTCCCCTAACCCCTACTGTCCACTTCGTCCCCTAACTCCCCCAACCCCTACTGTCCACCTTCGTCCCCTAACCCCTACCATCCACCTTCGTCCCCTAACTCCCCTAACCCCTACTGTCCACCTTTGTCTCCTAACCCCTACTGTCCACCTTCGTCCCCTAACTCCCCTAACCCCTACTGTCCACCTTCGTCCCCTAACTCCCCTAACCCCTACTGACCACCTTTGTCCCCTAACTCCCCTAACCCCTACTGTCCACCTTCGTCCCCTAACTCCCCTAACCCCTACTGTCCACCTTCGTCCCCTAACTCCTACCGTCCACCCTTGTCCCCTAACTCCCCTAACCCCTACTGTCCACCTTCATCCCCTAACTCCCCTAACCCCTACTGTCCACCTTCGTCCCCTAACTCCCCTAACCCCTACTGTCCACCTTCGTCCCCTAACTCCCCTAACCCCTACTGACCACCTTCGTCCCCTAACTCCCCTAACCCCTACTGACCACCTTCATCCCCTAACCCCTACTGTCCACCTTCGTCCCCTAACTCCGCTAACCCCTACTGTTGTCACCTAACTCCCCTAACCCCTACTGTCCACCTTCGTCCCCTAACTCCCCTAACCCCTACTGTTGTCCCCTAACTCCCTTAACCCCTACTGTCCACCTTCATCCCCTAACTCCCCTAACCCCTACAGTTGTCCCCTAACTCCCCTAACCCCTACTGTTGTCCCCTAACTCCCCTAACCCCTACTGTCCACCTTCGTCCCCTAACTCCCTTAACCCCTACTGTTGTCCCCTAACTCCCCTAACCCCTACTGTTGTCCCCTAACTCCCCTAACCCCTACTGTTGTCCCCTAACTCCCCTAACCCCTACTGTTGTCCCCTAACTCCCCTAACCCCTACTGTTGTCCCCTAACTCCCTTAACCCCTACTGTCCACCTTCATCCCCTAACTCCCCTAACCCCTACAGTTGTCCCCTAACTCCCCTAACCCCTACTGTTGTCCCCTAACTCCCCTAACCCCTACTGTCCACCTTCGTCCCCTAACTCCCTTAACCCCTACTGTTGTCCCCTAACTCCCCTAACCCCTACTGTTGTCCCCTAACTCCCCTAACCCCTACTGTTGTCCCCTAACTCCCTTAACCCCTACTGTCCACCTTCATCCCGTAACTCCCCTAACCCCTACTGTTGTCCCCTAACTCCCCTAACCCCTACTGTTGTCCCCTAACTCCCCTAACCCCTACTGTTGTCCCCTAACTCCCCTAACCCCTACTGTTGTCCCCTAACTCCCTTAACCCCTACTGTCCACCTTCATCTCCTAACTCCCCTAACCCCTACTGTTGTCCCCTAACTCCCTTAACCCCTACTGTCCACCTTCATCTCCTAACTCCCTTAACCCCTACTGTCCACCTTCATCCCGTAACTCCCCTAACCCCTACTGTTGTCCCCTAACTCCCCTAACCCCTACTGTTGTCCCCTAACTCCCCTAACCCCTACTGTTGTCCCCTAACTCCCTTAACCCCTACTGTCCACCTTCATCCCCTAACTCCCCTAACCCCTACTGTTGTCCCCTAACTCCCCTAACCCCTACTGTTGTCCCCTAACTCCCTTAACCCCTACTGTCCACCTTCATCCCCTAACTCCCCTAACCCCTACTGTTGTCCCCTAACTCCCCTAACCCTTACTGTTGTCCCCTAACTCCCCTAACCCCTACTGTCCACCTTCGTCCCCTAACTCCCTTAACCCCTACTGTTGTCCCCTAACTCCCCTAACCCCTACTGTCCACATTCAACCCCTGAATAGGGTGAATAGGGTGTGTGGTTTGGGACATGCCCACAGCGACAGTGTTTATGTGCACTATATAGTGAATAGGGAATAGGGTGTGTGTAATGATTTAATCACGCGGTTTGCGCTATGCTAACCCGGTAGCTATAAGCTTGCATTTCGTGTTAGCTACATTAGCCTCATATCTCCAGTGGAAAAACATAAAGAAGCAAACTTCAGTGTGTGTGTGTGTGTGTGTGTGTGTGAGAGAGAGAGAGACCTGTGTACATGCTGATAAGCTTCATATCTCACGTATCTAATCACATTATGGCTCGTCTCGTCTCTGCGAGCGTAAAAGAGCCATTACGGCGTAAAAGTGCTCCGAGTGATTTCCCGCCGCTGAAGGTCATTTGAAAAGCGCAGCGAGGAAATGAGCATATCTATATCAGCGCCTTGTAAAATTTTACGATGCCGTTTCGCGTCGCTGTATAAAACGGTCGCGGGAAACGAGCTGGAGTAGATTAACCTGACGACCCTGACGTCTGAGCTAGGGAGAAGAGACTCCATGAAAGAAAGTGAGTTAGCATAGTAATCAACGCTATGTTAAAAAAACGTCGTGTATCATTGTATTCACGAGATTTTAAACAATTCACAAAGTTAAAAAAAAATACATCAGACAGCTTGGAGTTGTGACACCAGTGATGACATTTCTCAATATGGAGCTTCCCAACACATGAGTTTGATTAGCATTCGATGCTAATCTGATACAGTGTCATTTGAGTCTTTACTTAGTAATTTACCAGCATGTCTGAGGTAAACATTGATGTTCCAGATGATTCTGTCTCATTTCCGCTCCCACTGTGTCTGTTTACAGTCTATAAAATACTTCATAGCTACAAGCTAGCTAGCTAAATCATAACTTTAGCCATACAGTGTGCTTTTATTATTAATTTATCAACACATCTGAGGTAAATGTTGACATTCCGGATAGTTCTGTGTCATTTCAGCTCTCTCTGTGTCTGTATACAGTCTATAAAAGACTTAATAGCTACAGGCTAGCTAGCTAAATCATAACTTTAGCCATACAGTGTGCTTTTATTATTAATTTATCAACACATCTGAGGTAAATGTTGACATTCCGGATGATTCTGTCTGTATAAACAACATTACAGCTACTTCTTAGCTAGATAAATTGCTAGGATCAGTCTTTATCTAGCTTACAGTCAGTGTGTCCTTGTCCTAGTTGCATAGCAACAGTGTTCTCATGATTTTATCAACCTCAAGATTGGTTAGCGGTGATGCTAAGTGTAATAACAGTGTAATTTTAGTTGTTCTGAGTCTTTTCTTAGTAATTTAACAACACGTCTGAGGTAAATGCTGACGGTTTGGATCGTTCTGTCTCATTTCCGCTCTCGCTGTGTCTGTTTATAGTCTATAAAGTACTTCATAGCTACATGCTAGCTAGCTAAATCATAACCTTAGCCATACAGTGTGGTTTTACTATTAATTTACCACCACATCTGAGGTAAACGTTGATGTTCTGGATTGGTCTCCGAGTCATTTCCGTGACTAGTTTTTTGTTATGTGTTCTGACATAATGCTAACAGTTATGCTAAAGTGCTATACTTTAACAGTAAATCTGTAATCGCTAATCCCTCGATGCCTTCCACAGCCTCCTTTTTTGCAACATCAACAATATTCTCGTTCCTCTGAATGGGCTACGTTTTCACTTTAGGAGTATCGTCGCGTGGCCGATTTGTCTCTTAATTCCCACAACGGAGAGCCATAACGCGCTATCGTTCCTGCACTCATCTTTCACGCTCCTCTAGAGACCATGCTGCTAATGCTCTTCCTGCCCGCTAACTCCACTTCCTGGAAGTGCAGATCTCCTGTGGGCCATCAGACGCTGCATTAGCACAGACAGATAGCTGGAGACAGAAAGCGAGAGAGCGAGAGAGAGAGAGAGAGAGAGAGAGAGACAGAGAGAGGGGGAGGGAATGAACGAGAGAATGTGCTCCATTCCTTTCCCCAGACTTGTGATGAATTACTCATGCCTGCCTGTGGCCTCCAAAGCTCACTCCAATTCCTTCCCTCGTTCCCTCATTCGAACGCTCCCAAAGGCTTCTGTACATTAGCGCTTCAATTGCTAGCGTACGCTGAAAATCCCCTCAGAACAAAAACAGAGAGATGAGAGACAGAGAGAGAGAGAGAGAGAGAAAGAGAGAGAAAGAGACGCTGAGGAAGGACATGACAGGAATGATGGGCCGAGACACAAACCATAAAACTCCCTGGGTTTCGTTATCGCTCTCAACGCTCCCTTAACGACTTTCATCAGATTATTTCATAGCAGCTCCCTAGCTAAATCGCTACTTATAAATAAGTTAGCATGGCATCGGCTAACCTCCGTGTGTCACCAGCTCGCTATTTTGGAAATCAAATATGTCTGTTACCAGTTGTTGAGTTGTGACATTTCATAATATGAAACTTTAGAACTTTAGAAACACGTACGTTTGGTTAGCGATCGATGCTAAGAGTAATTTTAGTTGTTCGGAGTCTTTTTCTTAGCAACTAACCAACATATCTGAGGTAAATGTTGACGTTCTGGAAGGTTCCGTCTCATTTCCACTCACTAGCGGCGTCCAAATTTCCCTCTGTGAAAAACAGAACGCCAAAAGAGTAGCGTGTCCGAATTCTCAGTATTAATAAAACAGTAGAAATATCTTCTGCTGAGATTCCGCAGTATGGACGCAACGGACGCTACGCTACGCCTCGCTATCCCATAAGGCACCAGGGCTGGCGGCGGAAGAGCTGTCAGAATTAAAAATGGCGGACTCATAGGTTGGGCTAGAAAAGGAATCCTCACCTTGAGAGATTTATACATAGACAACAATTTTGCAACATTTTCTCAGCTAAAAGAGAAATATGACCTTCCTGCTTCACACTTCTTTAGAAATTATGTTCGTTCCACTATGCCAAACTTTGAAACGCTGTCAGCTGATAATGAATTACATAAACTACTTACTTGCGATCCCAATACCCCAAAATTAGTCACAAAATTTGTAGATTTTCTCACTAGTCAGTTAGACATCTCTACTAAAAGGAACTGGATATTCATGTTTCTGAAGAAGACTGGGCAAAATGTCTTAAAAATATATTCACCTGTTCTGTTAACGCCAGGCACCAACTTATTCAGTACCAGGTGTTGCACAGATTGCATTACTCAAGCAAACTAAACTTAACGCTTTCTATCCTACTATTTCCTCTCTCTGCAATAAGATAAGATAAGATAAGATAAGATAAACTTTATTGATCCCACAGTGGGGAAATTCACTTATCACAGCAGCTCACAGACAGTTAAAGTGCAGGAAGAAAGAAAAGGAAGTGTCAATAAGCGTGAATCTGCAGAGGGTTCTCTTGGTCATCTTTTCTAAACTTGGTGAATTCTGGTCAGAAGTTTTTCAGTTTCTTTCAGAAGCTTATGCATGTGAGCTTCCTTTAGATCCTGCAACTGCTGTCCTTGGCTGGTCGGCCTCCGTCTTAATCCCGCTTTCCGAGAGCCTATACAGTATGGTATGATGATCGCAAAAAAATCCATTCTTTGCATTTGGAAGAAAAAGTCAAGGCCACTATTCAAGATCTGCTTGTCTGAACTTTCTTCCACCCTTCATGTAGAAAGGCTTAGATATAGTATGTCTGGAAATATAGATCTGTTTGAAGCTTCTTGGAGACCTGCTAAAAATTTCCAATAACCATGACTCCGCTTGAAACTTTGTAGTTTGGTTTAATACACCCATGTGTGTGTGTGTTTTATATATATATATATATATATATATATATATATATATATATTTTATATATATATATATATACCACATTTGAATATCTGAATCTTTCTATTATTATTTATTTATTTATTTATTTATTTTCTTTTCTCAATTACTTGTCAAAGCTAGTGACAATGTTAACTCTTGCAAATCTATCTGCTCTCTATTTTTAGTGTCACTTTCCCTACCACCCTTTGCTTTAAAGCTAAAACACCTAGGTGATTATTTATCATTATTTTTATTTTATTGTTATTACTATTATTTGAACTTGTCCTTAATGTCACATTGAGCAAAAGTCTGTATTGACCTTCCTTGCCTCTATCCGGTGTTGTGGTTAAGGAGATTTTTCCTTGTTTTGTTTTTCCTTTCATTTTATACCTGTGTAGCTGTGTTTTTTTTGTCTTGTTTTGTGACTGTTTTTTGTGCCTGAAAATCTAAAAATACCTCAATAAATATAATATAAAAAAAAATAAATAAACAAAATGGCAGACGGCTGTTTTTAAGTGTACGTGCTTTCGGTGTTAAACATCGTTCCTTGTGGTTAAACCGTACTTGTTTAACGACACCTGAGTAAATTGTTACCGTAAAAAACAGTTGTGCTAATCTGGCATACTCTACGTTTTTGCGGTTATTATGACATCGTAGGTCACATGACAACGCCAACATGGCGGATGTAGTACGTCTGGATTGTATTCATACTACACACATACTGATCAGTACGTACTGTCACAATACGCAAAATACTTAACAGCTTATTGCTAGCTAGCTAAATTGTAATTTTAGCCATACATCGTTTTTTTTTTAATTAATTTACCAACACAACTGAGGAAATTTTTAACGTTCCGGATGGTTCTGTGTCGTTTCTGCTGATCCACTTACGTGGAGTGTGTTATATAAATCTCACATAAACCCTACCCTACTTACAAAAGTAAAATTAGCATTATGATTAAGTTGATTTTAACACCCTAAAAATTTACCCTTTCTTTAATATTCATGTTTATCAAATTCTCCTGAGTTTTTTTTTTTTTTTTGGATAAAGTACGACTAGAACGCTTCATTTAGAGCTATCCGTTAGCTAGCAATTTTAAAATTTATTTTAACACACTTATTGATTCAAATTTAGTTTCAAGTTCAGAAATGAAATTGCAGAAGCTAACGCTATCATAAACAACAGGAAGAGTTTGAGCCAATTTAACTGATGCTAATATAACATTAGCTTGCCTGCTAGCGAATGTAGCTAAGGCTTTTAATTACACTATAACAACAACACAGTAGATTTAGTGTAGTTGTTAGCTTGTGTATTGCATTAGCTTAGTTGTTAGCTTGCCTGTTAATATGGATGACACTGTTTATCAGTTAGCATACGTTGCTAGCGCCTAACATCAAATCCCCACTGCTGGAGAGGGAACTAATTTAGCTAGCAGGCTAGTTAATGTCAGCACAGTGCTACTTTAGGTGTTAAACTATTATACTGTGTTTTACGCTAGGCACTTCCTAGCTTGATAGCTTAGCTAATTTGGTGTAAGGAAAATATCGCTAGTCATGTACAGAACACGGAGGTTCTGATCCCTCGTCTAACCCTCAGCTAGCTAGCACTCTTCACTCGAGCTGACGGGAAAAGTGAACGAGGGAAAGCAATCTCGCATTCCTCCGTCCGCCGAGAGGAGAAATAAAGGGCTCATTTTACGAGACGACGTCTATGACGAGCTTTTTTTTCTCCCCCTTCTCTCCGAGCTGCCATTCTCCGTCAAATTATAACACGTCCATGAACTCGATTCCCTCGCTAGCGCTTACAAATTAGTCCATTAAGCTGCCCTTTCTCTCCTCCGAGCCCGAGAGAGAGAGAGAGAGAGAGAGAGAGAGAAAGGCAGGTCCCAATTATAATTTTACAGCAAGAACACGATGTAAAGGAGGAGTGAAGGAGACAGGAGAGACGACTAAACCCGGATCCGAGGGAATCAGTGGCAATTTAAAGCCATAAAGCTCTACGGAAAGACAAATTCGCCGGTCGTTACTCATCATCAATAACGGCGCCGGGGTATTATGTGTAATGGCGGTGACGGACGAGCCTCCATCATCCATTACGCTGCTTGTGAAGTCATGTTATCTGTGAGGAAAAGGATGATCAGGGGTCAGAAGGTGGAGGAAATGAGCTCTGGATGAGCTCAAAGAACAGGACGGTGATATAAATCAGACAGAATGATAATAATCCGATCATTAATAATCCGAACTGAGAGATCAATCGGATTATAAAACGCTCACGTTAACCTCGATCGGTCGGCGTAAGCTACAGTAAATCACGCTGTAGTCTCGCCGTACGGGATCCTAAATTCCGTGTCAGATTATACGCTGGAGATGAAGATCCGCTAACGATAGATCTGCGATGAAACAAAAACGACTTCGCATCATCCATCAGCGCGAAACAGAAAACACAAACATTCTTGCAGTAACGAGGAGATTTTTTTCTGTTCATTTACACGTTTCGTTTACGTTTCTCCATCACCATCGCCGCTAGCATATCCGTGTCCGTGTCCGTATCCGTATCCGTAGCTGTCCCGTGATTTTGCCGCCGTCCTATTGGTTGATTTCATTTTAGACGAATTAGAATCTTCTCATCCTGATGGAACTCTGTCATCGTTATCTTTATTCACAGCGACACTAAACCAGCAGCTGATCGTTTCAGCTCGTCACTGATCGAAGCCAATCCGAAGTACGTTTCTATCCCAGTGAACGAGACGGATCATCCTTTTAATCATCTGTTAAATTGAAAAAAATAATAATAGTTACGTAAACACAGCATCGGAATCTGCGCGTGTGTTTGAGTCACGATTCGATCCTTGTGCAGTACAACAGTCCTACAATTTTTGATGATTCATATCGCAGTATAAATTTGTCTCTTAGTGTTAAAAACATCAGTATGACAGAAAATGTATAAAAAATATCTAGAAAAAAATTCAAAACATTTTAAAGGATGTTAATTTTTGTTTCTTTATTGTTTGTTTTTCATTTGAATTTTGTAATTCGTCGTTTCTGGGAAAAGGATTAAACTTTTTTTTTTAATGACTCTTCCTAGTATACTAATCCTGTGATTTTGATTGTCCAATTAAATGCTCTGTATAGCGTATATGCCCCGCCCCCGGGGGCGTGTCTTGCTCGACAGTAGCAGCTCGTTAGCAGTAAACATTGTTCTTCGGTGTGTTTTGGCCGTGCGTCTTCACACACACTGTTCCCTTTTCCTTATGAGAATAAATGTTTGGAGTTTATTCGTGTAGAAGGGGGCGGAGTTTGTGTGAGTTGGTGATCATGTGACTTTTCAGAAGAGTGTTTTATCAGCTCTGTAAACGTTAGAACGCTGCTCCGTCAGACTGATGGAGAATTCCGTGTTTATTCCCCGTCTCCATCAGTAAGAGTCAGCGATATCATTTTATCTCCCACTCAGATGCGTCAGATGTCTCCCGGTGACGACCCCGCGGCTCTCCGTCACTGTCGGCAACGCTGACGCTCGACCCCGCCGACGCTCGACCCCGCCTCAAACATGTACGCCATAACGGCGTCTCATCGTCTAGGATTAAAGCCGTCCTGGTTAAAGCGTTCAGGCGTGAGTGAGAAATCCTCCACAGCCTCTCGTTATAAACTCCTCACCGTTCTCCAGGTTTAGCTAGCTCGCTAGTTCATTTGTTCATTCATTTGGGGGGCGTGGCCTGGCGTATCTCAGATACCACTCTCTGTTCAGGCGCGTCAACACGCCGCCATTCTGACTTCCTGTTTCAGAAGGAAAAACATCAACATCTCAACACATTAACACATGGCCTCGAGTCACAGCTGCAGGATTTGACTCTTCACAGTTCTCCGTATTTAGCTAGCGTGAGTTTCGATTGGGCGAGGGTGAGGGCGGGGGTGGGGGCGGGGCAAAGGGGTGTGGCGTGGCATACTGTATCTCCAGTGCTATTGGCTGTTCAAGTGCATCACCACACCGCCACTCTGACTTCCTGTTTCAGAAGGAAATACATCAACATCTCAACACATCAACACATGGCCTCGAGTCACAGCAAAGAAGCTGTTCTGTCCGGACTTTAAATGATGGATGTGGCGTCGTAAACCGGATCTTCGGATAAATCACGCGGATGAAAAACTGGACGTTAAACGGCGGATTATTGAATAATGTGGATCAGAGGAATATGTTGGATTACAGTTTGATAACTGATGGAATAAACACAGCTCTTGGAAGTGCACTCAGAGGAGTCTTGGACTCGGCTGCAGCGTTCCTCCCTCCATCCCTCCATCCCTCTCCCCCTCTCTCTCCCTCCATCCCTCCCCCTCTCTCCCTCTCTCTCTCTCCCTCTCTCCCTCCTGGTAGATGGCTGAGTTCCTATTTTTGCCGCTGACCCTGCCAGTAGTTCAGACAGCGTCTAGTGTGCGTATCTGATTAATTGGTTCTGCGCCTCGTTTTGCACCGACGGCTAATGAAATCACGTAGGAATTAAGCCGTTAAGGGGCCAAACATTTCTCCTTGGCTCATCTTAACAAGCCTGGAAAGCAGCAGTGCTCTGGCTAACACACACACACACACACACACACACACACACACACCATCTCTCCCGAGCCGTGCCAGCAGCAGCTTGCATCCAAGATGTTCAAAAAAGGCCGAGAGACTGAATTTAATCAGGGGAAAAACCAGAGTTGGATGGAAGTGTACAAGATCCAAGGGTTGAGACGATGGGAGGAAGGGAGGAAGGGAGGAAGGGAGGGAACCGAGGGAGTGTGGGCTGAATTTAACAAGCGGGGAACCTCGTAGATTTAAAGGCGCTGCTAAAAATTTATGGAAGCGCATTTGGATCGAGGCCACCGTGAACAGCTTGGCCAGCCGAGCCTAATAATCCCTGCGCAATTTTTCACCCAATATTTTATCAATAAAAAAGCGGTTAAAGAAGCCACGGCGGACGCCATCTGGAACCGCCGCTTCGTTCCCTAAATCCCGCCGTCGTTAAAACACTTCTTGGCAGCCGTGTGCAGATGAGACAGAGAGAGAGAGAAAGAGAGAGAGAGAAAGAGAGAGAGAGAGAGAGAGAGAGAGAGGGTAAAATCTTCAGATGTTTCCCTGATCAAAAAAACATCTACTCCATCATCATCATCATCAGCGTCATCATCATCAGCGTCATCAGCAGGAGCAGGAGAAATCTGCCGCAAGGCCGGATCCGGGGTTACAGCTTGACTTTTATTTATTTATTTATTTATTTATTTGTGCAGTTATTTATTTATTCCCCGCTCTCCCACTCGAGCTCCCGCAGGCCGACGCGGCTCGGCTTTCACCGGGTGCTCGGGTTTCGCCAGAGGAAATTTACGACGCGGAGCTACAAATCCAGCGCCGAGGGCCCTCCAGGGTTCCGGTCTGGCACAGAGCCGGTCGTTTACACGCCGCTGCTCGGCTCGAGCGACGGTTACACGATGCGGCGTACTGACACGGAAAAAAAAAAATCCCGGATCATGTTTACAGGACGTTTACGCAAATCATAAACATACGTCTCTGGCTACATTATTATTATTATTATTTGTTTACATCCTGTGTTTGTAAGATGTTTTCGGAAGCGCGGCGGTACGGCGAGCGTTCCTCTGCATGTCAGTGCGGGTTTCCTCAGGGTTCTCCGGTTTCCTCCCGCCGGGAGGTGTGTGCATCCCAGCGTCCGTGGTGTATTCCAGCGGAATTCTGACGCTCAGCGTTCCTGGGATAGACTCCAGATCCAGGACGTTCCCTCACCAGGATGAACGGATGAATCTGTTCTTTCCGGACAGTAAGTCCGAGTCGCGTTCCTATCCAAAGCTAATTTCTAAACTAAAATTCCCGTTAAAAACGAGCAAGCTTTCAGTCCTTCCATGCTAACGCTCGTAGCGCTCGCCACACGGGTTAATGCGGTGGGATTACGAGGGGCTCGGCACTCGGAGCGCCGTCTCCCCTAAAGCCTCTGTGGCACGTCACACTCGTTTACTCGTTTGGCAGCCGTCCCTCCATCCATCGCGGCATATTCCGTCTGTCAGGGCCATGTGTTAGCGCTCTTCAGAGCCTCCGCCAGCTGCCTCTCGATGACTGCAGCGGGATTGCGCTAATGAAGTCAAATTAATTTAATCGAGGCCCCGTCTAACCTACCCGCTCTGCCAGCAGGGAGGGGAATTTTTATGCCAGCGCTCCGAAAAAAGAAGAGGAAAAAAAATCCCTGTCAGAACTCATAAAGTGCACACGCTGGCTCGAGAACTAGCGAGTCGCTAGCAGACGACTAGCGGCTAAATTACACTTTAAAGGAGCTGTGTGTGTTAAGGTTCCTCCAAAGGGCTGTAAAAATTCCCCAGGGACGCCATTTTCTCCAGAAGTGAACAGACTTCCCGAGTCATTAAAAACTGCTAAAAAGAGAAAACAGGAGCGCTAAATGAGCGCTAGTGGCTAGCTAGCATCGTTACGCCCCCCCCCCCACGTTCCCCCCCCCATAAACTTTTACGAGCGTCACTTTGATACGACTATTACGATTGTTTTTTTTTCCCCGTCGTAATCCGCCGAGCCCCGCACCTTTCCCCTCTCTGGAACAGATCAAAGCCGAGGGTTTTTTTTTTTTTTTTTCAGCTCGATCTCCGGATAATTGGAAGCAGACGTGTGTTTTGGCGCTCGGTTTTTCCTGCGTTTGTCCTCCAGGGTCTCGTTTTTTTCTCTTTTCTTTTCTTCCTCCTTTTTTTTTCTTTTTCTTTTTAATACATCACCTGCACTAAAAAAAAAACGGCACGAGTCGAGATGATGCGTCGCTTTTTTATCTGCAGGCTCTGCGTTTTTGCGCTAGTAACACGTTTTAGTTACACGCTAGCATCACGCTGCTCGGTTTTCACGCTCGTCTGAAAAATACACAACGAGAGCAGAAGAAAAGCAGAGCTTGTAACAGGAAATGCTACTCGGCACGCTAGTTAAAATGCTAACGTACAGTAACAAACGACATAAACTGTGTGTATTTTAAATCTCCATTAAGGCTAATGTGAATGTTATCCTGTTTACTATAACGCTAGTGTGTGTTTAGAGGGTTTACCGTGACGTTAGTTACGTTTACTGTGATGCTAGTCTGCGTTTATTGCGTTTACTGTGATGCTAGTCTGCGTTTAGAGCGTTTACCGTGACGCTAGTCTGCGTTTAGAGCGTTTACCGTGACGCTAGTCTGCGTTTAGAGCGTTTACCGTGACGCTAGTCTGCGTTTAGAGCGTTTACCTGACGCTAGTTTGAGTTTAGATGGTTTACCTGACGCTAGTTTTAGTTTAGAGCGTTTACTGTGACGCTAGTCTGCGTTTAGAGCGTTTACCTGACGCTAGTTTGAGTTTAGATGGTTTACCTGACGCTAGTTTTAGTTTAGAGCGTTTACTGTGACGGTAGTTTGAGTTTAGAGCGTTTACCGTGACGCTAGTTTGAGTTTAGAGCGTTTACCTGACGCTAGTTTGAGTTTAGAGCATTTACCGTGACGCTAGTTTGAGTTTAGAGCGTTTACCGTGACGCTAGTTTGAGTTTAGAGCGTTTACCGTGATGCTAGTCTGTGTTTACAGCGTTTACTGTGACGCTAGTCTGCGTTTAGAGCAGACAGGAAACTGTCTGATGTTTACAAAGTGCATCTGCTAGACATGTGCTGTGTTTTTGTGTTTTTGTCGTTGACTTTGTCATGTTTGTGGTTTGGAACGAATCCACAGCGGCTAAATCCAGACGTTCTGTCAGTTGTTCAGTTTCTCAGCGTTTGTGTATGAAGCGTTTATTCCTGTTGCTTTTAGCATCATAGATAACATGTTAGCTGTAAACTAGCATTATATAAAGCAGGCTAGCTGCAAATTAGCATTGCAGATAATATGCTAGCTGCAAATTAGCATTATAGGTAATATGCTAGCTGCAAATTAGCATTACAAATAAAATAGTAGCTGCAAATTAGCATCATAGATAACACGCTAACTGTAAATTAGCATTATATAAAGCAGGCTAGCTGCAAACTAGCATTGTAGATAACATGCTTGCTGCAAATTAGCATTGTAGATAACATGCTAGCTGCAAATTAGCATTGTAGATAATATGCTAGCTGCAAATTACCATTATAGATAATATGCTAGCTGCAAATTAGCATTACAGATAAAATACTAGCTGCAAATTAGCATCATAGATAACATGCTAACTGTAAACTAGCATTATAGAAAGCAGGCTAGCTGCAAACTAGCATTGTAGATAACATGCTAGCTGCAAACTAGCATCATAAATAACATGCTAACTGCAAATTAGCATTAAAGACAACACACTAACTGCAAATTAGCATTACAGACAACACACTAACTGCAAATTAGCATTATAGATAACACGTTAGCTGCAAACTAGCATTATAGATAATATGCTAGCTGCAAATTAACATTATAGATAACACGCTAACTGTAAACTAGCATTATATAAAGCAGGTTAGCTGCAAACTAGCATTGTAGATAACATGCTAGTTGCAAATTAGCATTACAGATAACATGCTAGCTGTAAAATAGCATTATAGATAACATGCTAGCTGCAAATTAGCATCATAGCTAACACGCTAGCTGCATGTTAGCATTACAGATAGCAGGCTTAGCGTGTATGTTAGCTTTATGGAGTGCTAAGAAACACGCAGCTCGTCTGAGTTAGCATTCCTAGTACTTTTCATGCTAAATATCCGGTATTAACGCTACACATTTGTGTACTGTTTATTTATTTATTATTTATTTGTAAATAAACACGATGCTAATACCCTGACGCACATCCGTGTTGCCGAACGAGTGTGTGTTTCGGATTTTAAAGCAACAGCGCAGGTTTTTTTAACGCTGTTTTGAATCGTTTGCCAAAAGCTATAAACATTTTTCTCCACATCAGTTAGCTATAAAACTGCACATTGGATGCAGATGTTGTTGGCTAACGAAAACATGACATCTGCGTGTGTGTGGTGTGTGTGTGTGTGTGTGTGTGTGTGTGTGTGTGTGTGGTGTGTGTGTGCGGTGTGTGTGTGTGTAGCGCTCTGCGTGTCATACCCGAGTATTGCGAAAACGTAAACGCTTTTAAACGTCTTTTATTCAGCAGACGCGGGTCAGCGCTAACGGCTAGCCAGCATTCCGCTCCATGTTTTCCAGAGCGAGATCCAGGAGCTCGACACGACGTTCCAACAAAGTGCCACAGACAATCAGGAACAGTTATAAAGCGCCGTATGGTTGCTATTAACTCGCCCCAAGCCGTTAGCGTTAGCGGTAATGTTCCCCTGGAGAGCACGGCTCTTTCTCGTGTACACGGTTTTGGAAATCCGCGGCGGCCATGTTGGATTTAATAGCTCTGAGGTAATGTGGAAGTGCTTTTATGCTTTTATCCGTAATTTATTAGTGCTCTTTACTCCAGCCAGACGTTTTACCCTCGCTCTTTTCTTTTCTTTTTCTCCTCACAGAGACTCCTTCGAGTTTCTTTTGAAGTTAACTGCAGCTATGAAATCAAAACCAGATTAGCGTTTTTTTTTTTTTTTTTTTTTGGGGGGGTTTGGTAAGCATCCAAAATAGTGAAAAGCTTTTCCTCCTCATCATGCGCTTCGAAGTTTTTCAGGCTAAAACTAGCATCACGGTAAACGCTCTGAACTCAAACTAGCATCACGGTAAACACTCTAAACACAGACTAGCGTCACGGTAAACACTCTAAACACAGACTAGCGTCACGGTAAACGCTCTAAACTCAAACTAGCGTCACAGTAAACGCTCTAAACGCAGACTAGCATCACGGTAAACGCTCTAAACACAGACTAGCATCACGGTAAACGCTCTAAACAGACTAGCGTCACGGTAAACGCTCTGAACTCAAATTAGCGTCACGGTAAACGCTCTGAACTCAAACTAGCGTCACGGTAAACGCTCTAAACACAGACTAGCGTCACGGTAAACGCTCTGAACTCAAACTAGCGTCACGGTAAACGCTCTAAACGCAGACTAGCGTCACGGTAAACGCTCTGAACGCAGACTAGCGTCACGGTAAACACTCTAAACGCAGACTAGCATCACAGTAAACGCTCTAAACACAGACTAGCGTCACGGTAAACGCTCTAAACGCAGACTAGCGTCACGGTAAGCGCTCTAAACTCAAACTAGCGTCACGGTAAACGCTCTGAACTCAAACTAGCGTCACGGTAAACGCTCTAAACACAGACTAGCGTCACGGTAAATGCTCTAAACTCAAACTAGCGTCACGGTAAACGCTCTAAACACAGACTAGCGTCACGGTAAACACTCTAACCACAGACTAGCGTCACGGTAAACGCTCTAAACGCAGACTAGCGTCACGGTAGACGCTCTAAACGCAGACTAGCGTCACGGTAAACGCTCTAAACGCAGACTAGCGTCACGGTAGACGCTCTAAACACAGACTAGCGTCACGGTAGACGCTCTAAACGCAGACTAGCGTCACGGTAAACGCTCTAAACGCAGACTAGCGTCACGGTAGACGCTCTAAACACAGACTAGCGTCACGGTAAATGCTCTAAACTCAAACTAGCGTCACGGTAAACACTCTAACCACAGACTAGCGTCACGGTAAACGCTCTAAACACAGACTAGCGTCACGGTAAACGCTCTAAACGCAGACAAGCGTCACGGTAAACGCTCTAAACGCAGACTAGCGTCACGGTAGACGCTCTAAACGCAGACTAGCGTCACGGTAGATGCTCTAAACTCAGACTAGCGTCACGGTAAACGCTCTAAACTCAAACTAGCGTCATGGTAGACGCTTTAAACTCAAACTAGCGTCACGGTAAACGCTCTAAACTCAAACTAGCGTCATGATAAACGCTCTAAACTCAAACTAGCGTCATGGTAAACGCTTTAAACTCAAACTAGCGTCACGGTAAACACTCTAAACGCAGACTAGCGTCACGGTAAACGCTCTAAACGCAGACTAGGACAGAGAGATGAAGGGAAGAGAGGTTGATAGAAAGAAAGAAAAAGGGAGCAGGGACGGATCTTAGAGAAAAGAAAGGGAAGCGGGATGGCTAAAGAGATGGATAGAGAGATGAAGTGAGGGACGGATAGAGAGATGAAGAAAGAATAGACTGATGGATGGATAGAGAGAAGAAGTGAGAGATGGATGGACTGATAGAGTGAAAGGAAGAGAGGTTGGGATGTTTGGAAGAGAACTGAGAGATGGAGTGAGGGATGGATGGAGAGATGGAGGGGTAGAAGCCATGATAGAGGGATGGATGGAGAGACGGATAGAGGGATAAAGGAGTGTGAAGTGCTGGCAGTGTGATCTGGAGCGCCGCCGTGTGGGCGTGGCCTGTGGGCGTGAGGGTGGGGGCGGCGTGTCCGTGTTAAACCTCACGTCGCGTGCGTGTCACTTCTAATTTGACGGCGTTCCGGAGCCGAATCCCGGGCGGATGGAGGGAGATTGCGGATAAATTGGTTGGGAATGAAAGGCGGCGCGGCGGAGCGTCTTCCCCAGGTGCGCTTAATCTGATTAGATTAAAGAGATGAGGACGGATGATGGCCGTGTGGAAACATCACGCCGCTTCATCTGCACCTCCATAAAGAAACCATTACAGCCCCTTCAGCTCCGCCCACTCCGGGGGGGGGGGGGGGGGGGGGGGGGGGTCTGTTTATTACTCACACTGGGGGGGGAGCGAATTACTCATCATTAACTCCCACAGAAATGATGGAGAGAGAGAGAGATGGGAAAGAGGGGGGCTGGAGGGAACAGAAAGAGAGAGAGAGAGAGAGAGAGGGAGAGAGAGGTAAGACGTAAAACAGGAAGAAAAAACAGAGCGAAAACTAGCATTATAGTAAACGAGCTAAAGGCACATGTGTGTTCGGGTGCTCAGGTGTTCGGGTGCTCAGGTGTTTGGATGTTCAGGTGCTCAGGTGTTCAGGTCCTCGGATGTTCAGGTGTTCAGATGTTCAGGTGTTCAGGTGTTTAGATGTTAAATTGTTCAAATGTTCAGGTGCTTAGATGTTCAGGTCCTCAGGTGTTCAGGTGCTTAGGTGCTCAGGTGTTCAGCTCCTCAGGTGTTCAGGTCCTCAGGTGCTCAGATGTTCAGGTGCTTAGATGTTCAGGTCCTCAGGTGTTCAGGTGCTCAGGTATTTAGATGTTAAGGTATTCAGGTGTTCAGGTGCTTAGGTGTTCAGGTGCTTAGGTGTTCAGGTGTATAGATGTTCAGGTGTTCAGGTGCTCAGTTGCTCAGATGTTCAGATGTTCAGGTGTGTTTAGAGCTGATGGATAAGCGGCCGTTGTTCTTCTGCCAGGAAACACCTGCTCGCTCTCGAACACGAGCAGACGTGCTACAGGAATCCTGGATTCTGATTGGTCGTCTGATGTTGATTAATGTTCTCTAACAGCAGCTCTGACAGTAGCGGGCTAGCTCCGATATGTTATCATTTCTATAGCAACAGCTCCTTCACAGGGATTTGCGTGTGGACACTGTGAAGGCTAACATGCTAACGGTGAGGATAAAAGTCGTTTTCGCAGCGTAGCGTGTTAACAAATCAGAAATGTGAAACTGTTAGCGTTGCCTCGCTAAAATGACTTGCTAATATTAGCACAAATGTTATGGATAATTAGCGGTTAGCGTATCAGTGGAGTGCTGCTGACACAGGACACGTACGGAATGTTCTAGCGTTCAGGACGGAGCCTCAAAATGGCCGCCATTCTGGTACAAACAGCAAGTAGACTTACACTCTAGTGCACTACCTTAAAAAATAAATACAAAGTTTGAGTAAGAGCACTATCTAGTGCTAAATTCTAGCATGTTGTTTGTGACACAGCCGTAAAAGAAGAACACTATCTAATGATGAATCCTAGAAGTTGATTTGGGACTGATCCCTAAGATGGCTTCCACTCTAGTAAGAACACATAGGGGTGATAAAATCCAGCACTTGGTTTGGGACGAAGCCTTAAAATGACTGGCATTCTAACAAGAACACTAACTAGTGATAAACTCTACTATTTAACATGCAGCCTTAAGATGGCCGCCATTTTAATAAGAACACTAATCAGATGTAAACTGTAGAGCTTGGTTTGGGACGGAACCTTAAAATGACCAGCGTTCTAAGAAGAACATCATGATTTCTAGCATTTGAGACACAGCCTTAAGATGGCCGCCACTCTACTGAGAACTTATAGAACCACAAGAACACGTTCTAACAAGAACACTAACTAGTGACGAACTCTTAACATTTGGGACGGAACCTTAAAGTCACCAGCGTTCTAAGAAGAACACTAACTAGTGACAAACTAACATTTGGGACGGAGCCTTAAAATGAACAGTGTTCTAAGAAAAACACTAACTAGTTACGAACTCTAACATTTGGGACAGAACCTTAAAGT
>NC_069733.1:19568363-19648363 GCF_027358585.1 Pangasianodon hypophthalmus | reverse complement strand
AGGCTTCGATGTTTGGCGTTGGACAAAAATGCTAATCCTGTGAGTGATTAGTAATAGGAACGTGGATTGATGCTAATTCTTAGTTATAGGCTTCCATTCACTATTAGCTGTGTTAGCATGCCTTTAAGACTACTTTAGATGGAGTGTGTGTGTGTGTGTGTGTGTGAGAGAGAGAGAGAGATGAAGTGTGTGTATGTGTGTGTGTGTGTGTGTGTGTACAACGCTAATGACAAAAACTAGCAATAAACACTTTTAACAACATTGTCACCCTATCAGCGCTGTGTTCACTCTGTCTCGATAAGAATGAACGGTTCATCTGATGTTTGTAAACGTGCCAGCTTGTGTGTGAGTGTGTGTGAGTGTGTGTGTGTGTGTGTGTGTGTGTGCGCGTCGGCTGGCTGTCTATTACGGCTTTCCCTTGAGTCTCTGCGCCATATGGCAGCACATATGCGCCATCAATTAAAGCTCCTGTAAAACTGATTGAACACCAGCCAGAGCTGTCTGTCTCTCACCTGTCCTCTCTTTGTGTGTGTGTGTGTGTGTGAGAGAGTGTGTGTGAGAGAGTGTGTGTGTGTGTGTGTGTGTGTGTGTGTGTGTGTGTGTGTGTGTGTGTGTTGGTGGTTTTCAGATCACAAGGTGGTCCTGCACACGTTAATGTCATGACTTGGCATGTGTCTGTGGGTCCAGCTAGCTAGCGTAACGCGACCTGATGAGACCGGTGGGCGTGGCTTTGAGCCACTATATGAATATTCATAGACTTAAAAATCACCTCAGAGATCCTGTCAGGTTACTCATGTTAGCCAGGTAGCTAGCATTAGCAGTGAGAAACATTTACAGACTTTAAAAATTTCCAATGATCCTGTCAGGTTAGGAATGACAATTATGAAAATATTTAAAATATTAAATGAAAATCACCTCAAACATTCTGTCAGGTTAGCTCATGTTAGCCAGCTAGCTTTAAAATCTCCCCAGAGGTCCTGTCATGTTAGCTCATGTTAGCCAGGTAGCTAGCATTAGCAGAGAGAAACATTTACAGACTTTAAAAATCTTGACGATCCTGTGGATTAGCATATATTAGACTTCTAAGTAGAATTAGCAATGACGATTATGAAAATATTTAAAACGTAAAATGTACATCACCTCAAACATTCTGTCAGGTTAGGTTCATGTTAGCCAACTAGCTTTAAAATCTCCCCAGAGATCCTGTCAGTTTAGCTCATGTTAGACTTCTATGTAGAATTAGCAATGACAATTATGAAAATATTTAACATATTAAATGAAAATCACCTCAAACATTCTGTCAGGTTATGTTAGGTTCATGTTAGCCACCTAGCTTTAAAATCTCCCCAGATATCCTGTCAGGTTAGCTCATGTTAGCCAGGTAGCTAGCATTAGCAGTGAGAAACATTTATGGAATATTTGTTAATAATATTTTAATAATTAATATTTATCAAATATTCTGTGATAGACTGTAAACTAGCATCAGCAGTGAGGATTATGAACATTTATATTATATAAACACGATTTAAAAATTCTGTCAAGTTAGCTTATGTTAGCTAGCTAGCTTTAAAATCTCCCCAGACATCCTGTCAGGATAGATCATGTTTGCTAACTAGCATTAGCAGTGAGAAACATTTACAAGCTTTAAAAATCTTGATGATCCTCTCAGGTTAGCACGTTAGACTTCTAAGTAGAATTAGCAATGAAGATTATAAAAATATTTAAAATATTATACAAAAATCACCTCAAACATTCTGTCACATTAGCTCATGTTAGCCAGTTAGCTTTAAAATCTCCCCAGAGATCCTGTCAGGTTAGCTAATGTTAACTAGCTGGCAACCTTCACTGATGGCAGTGAAGATTATTAAGATTTATAAATATGACTTTTCTCAGAAATCCTGTCACATTAGCTCATGTTAGCTATCAGGCTAGCAAAAAACTTTAATGCCTTCCATCTTAAAAAATTTCATATATGGATTGAAAGAATCTTTTTGGTCTTGTTTGCTATTTTATTCTTTTAAATTTGTCAGTCGTTCTTGTTAAATTTAGCTAGCTTTAGCTAACATAACAGAACCTGACAGGCTGTATAATATGCAACTTGCTAGCTAGTGTTAGTTAGTTAGCTAGGTATGTTAATCAGCTTTCATATTTGTTGCTAAATAGCTAATCTACATAGCTAGGAAGCTACCAAAGGTGGCATGCTAGCTCTAAAACTGTTTAATGAAGTTTATGTTTAAATGCTAATCAGGTCACGGAGCAATAGTGCCTCAGCTTAGCTACTTTAGTTTACTATCAGCATCTTTATTTACGATGAAATGTGATTTTCAGGAGCTAGCATGCTAGCTTGAGGAGCTAGTAGTAAAAAAAATAAATAAATAAAGAAAGACTTTTAAAAACTTTGAATTCAGACCAAGCTACACCGCTAGCTGCCTGTAAGTAATTAGCATGACTCAGCGTGAAGGAGAAGCTACGCTTACTCGCATTTAAAGTGAACAATGTTAAAAACTGTTTCATAAAACTTTACATCAGAGAACAGTGAAAACTCCTACGTGAATATTTTTGCTGTCGGAGAGGAAATTTTTCTGTCGGAGATTTTTGATTGTAGCGCAGAACTCAGATTTAGCGCAATTAGCGCTAGCTCCCTAAAACACAGAGACGTTTCTTTTCCTTTTCTTTCCTTCTGCGAGCGTCAAACCAGAGACACGCTTCTTAAAAATAAAAAAAAGGCTGTAGATGTCTAATCATCGTCGGGATCAAAGCATAAATCTGACGTTCGCTCAGATTTAGATGTTTTTCAGCGTCTCTTTTTGTGCCGACGTTCCGCAAGGACGTTCTAAAGTGACAGAACACAGCGGGGGAGCGCGGATAAAAAAAGCGCAGAGACGTTTCCAGCTTCTCGGGCTCATTATTTCCTGATGGCAGACATTTTCACACACACACACACACACACACACACACACACACACACACACGCATGTTTTTCAGAGAGTGACTCTAAGACAGGCGCTAAAGAAAACGCTGCAATTTTAAAGCTTTAGAGAATATTCACACATTCGAAACGTCGTAGAAGCGGAAGTGCTAAACAAGCTGAACGCACTTAGCTAATAGCGCTAGCATAAAAAAAATCCTCACATCTCACCCATTTAAAAAAAAACAACAAAACCTCGATTGTCTTTTTTTTTTTAATTAAAAATTCATTGGAAACGTAAACACTCCATCGTTATGTAGCATTGTTTCCAGCTAATACAGAGACGCGCTAACTTTCTGACAACCGAGACACAAACGGATATATTTTTAGCACTGAGGTAAAAATCCATGATCATATTTTTTAAAAAAATTTGCAGAAACATTAGCGTGATTTTCATCTTCACTGATAATAAAACCGTTAACTTTCCCAACTCCGTCAGAAAACTTCTAGTGTTCAAACCTGGAGAAATAAACGTCCACCGTGCAGTTTATAAAACCCTGAACAATACGCCATACGAAACCTAGGGCACTAGAAACACAGGGCACTAGAAACATAGGGCACTAGAAACACAGGGCACTAGAAACATAGGGCACTACAAACACAGGGCACTAGAAACACAGGGCACTAGAAACATAGGGCACTACAAACACAGGGCACTAGAAACATAGGGCACTACAAACACAGGGCACTAGAAACACAGGGCACTAGAAACATAGGGCACTAGAAACACAGGGCACTAGAAACATAGGGCACTAGAAACACAGGGCACTAGAAACACAGGGCACTAGAAACATAGGGCACTAGAAACATAGGGCACTAGAAACACAGGGCACTGGAAACATAGGGCACTAGAAACACAGGGCACTACAAACACAGGGCACTACAAACACAGGGCACTAGAAACACAGTGTCCTGGAAACACAGGGCACTAGAAACACAGGGCACTAGAAACATAGGGCACTAGAAACACAGGGCACTAGAAACATAGGGCACTAGAAACACAGGGCACTAGAAACACAGGGCACTAGAAACACAGGGCACTAAAAACAAAGTGCACTACAAAAATAGGGCACTAGAAACACGGCACTAGAAACATAGGGCACTAGAAACACAGGGCACTAGAAACACAGGGCACTAGAAACATAGGGCACTAGAAACACAGGGCACTACAAACACAGGGCACTAGAAACACAGGGCACTACAAACACAGGGCACTAGAAACACAGGGCACTAAAAACAAAGTGCACTACAAAAATAGGGCACTAGAAACACAGGGCACTAGAAACATAGGGCACTAGAAACACAGGGCACTAGAAACAAAGAGCACTAGAAACACAGGGCACTAGAAACATAGGGCACTAGAAACATAAGGCACTAGAAACATAGGGCACTAGAAACAAAGGGCAATAAAAACATAGGGCACTAGAAACATAGTGTCCTGGAAACATAGGGCACTTGAAACATAGGGCACTAGAAACCTAGAGCACTAGAAACATAGTGTCCTGGAAACATAGGGCACTAGAAACATAGTGTCCTGGAAACATAGGGCACTAGAAACATAGGGAACTAGAAACAAAGGGCACTACAAACACAGGGCACTACAAACAAAGGGCACTACAAAAATAGGGCACTACAAACACAGGGCACTAGAAACATAGGGCACTACAAACACAGGGCACTAAAAACAAAGTGCACTACAAAAATAGGGCACTACAAACACAGGGCACTAGAAACAAAGGGCACTAGAAACACAGTGTCCTGGAAACATAGGGCACTACAAACACAGGGCACTAGAAACATAGGGCACTAGAAACAAAGGGCACTAGAAACACAGGGCACTACAAACAAAGGGCACTACAAAAATAGGGCACTACAAACACAGGGCACTAGAAACATAGGGCACTACAAACACAGGGCACTAAAAACAAAGTGCACTACAAAAATAGGGCACTACAAACACAGGGCACTAGAAACCTAGAGCACTAGAAACATAGTGTCCTGGAAACATAGGGCACTACAAACACAGGGCACTAGAAACATAGGGCACTAGAAACAAAGGGCACTAGAAACACAGGGCACTACAAACAAAGGGCACTACAAAAATAGGGCACTACAAACACAGGGCACTAGAAACATAGGGCACTAAAAACAAAGTGCACTACAAAAATAGGGCACTACAAACACAGGGCACTAGAAACAAAGGGCACTAGAAACACAGGGCACTAGAAACATAGGGCACTAGAAACAAAGGGCACTAAAACATAGGGCACTTGAAACATAGTGTCCTGGAAACATAGGGCACTTGAAACATAGGGCACTAGAAACATAGTGTCCTGGAAACACAGGGCACTAGAAACATAGGGCACTAGAAACATAGTGTCCTGGAAACACAGGGCACTTGAAACATAGGGCACTTGAAACATAGTGTCCTGGAAGCATAGGGCACTTGAAACATAGGGCACTTGAAACATAGTGTCCTGGAAACACAGGGCACTAAAAACATAGGGCACTAGAAACATAGTGTCTTAGGAATGTTGGATCCTTGAAATACAATGTCCAAAAACATAGAACAATTAAGGAAGTAGTGCCCTAAGAATCTAGTGCCCTAAGAATCTAGTGCCCTAAGAATCTAGTGCGCAGTAAAGATTAGGGAGCTGCGTAGCACAAACCCCATGACGTCCAGTGAAATCATTCAGTTTGATAGATTTTTTTACATAAAATATTTAATTTTTTTTAATTCTTCCTAAAATGCTAATGTTGCTAATAAATAATAACGCAAATGTTATTGTAAAAAAAAAAACTCAACTAACTAACTAAATAAATAAATAAATATTTATGAATAAATATTTATATTTGATGATGAAGCAGAAAACGCGGTTGCCGTGAACAGAAAGCGAACGCTAACGCGATGGATCGTAGCTTCCAGTAAACGGCTAACTACGCTAATAACCCACGCTAGCGCTAGCTACAGTTAGCCATGCTAACATGCTATGCTAATAAATGAGAGTATTAGCGATCTGTAGGAGAAACGAGATCGCTTCCCTTTCAGCCGTTAAATCATCGCTTAGCAACAACAGAGGCTAATCGAATTATATTAGCATGGCTACATCCTGACAGGAAAAACACAATCGTTTCTTTCCTCTTCCTCGTTCCTCCTCCTCCTCCTCCACATCTCTCTCTCTCTCTCTCTCTCTCTCTCTCTATCCTTCCTCTCCAGGAGAGAGAGATTTCGAGCGTGCACTTCTCAGCTCATCGGAGTGTAAAATTGAACGTTCTTCAGGCAGATGGAGAAATGAAACCTGGCAGGTCTGAAGTGTTAACCTTGAGATTAACCGAGAGAAACACACACACACACACACACACACACACACGCACACACACACACACACACACACACACGTCTTCTGCAGTCGCAGCTCATTTCAAGCCTTCTGTGTCAGAAAATCGATTACGTAATCGCTCATAAACGGAGGAGCGGCTTCACGAAACACGCTAGCAAGCACAAGCCGGATTAAAAACTCATTTATTTATGTAAATATTTAGCGAAGCTTCACCTTATCGCACTTATTGTGTGTGTTTTTTTTAATTGACTTCATTTCATGCCTCAGCTTCATATTTAAAAAAAAAAAAAAAAAAAAATTAATTTTTAAACGCAAGAACGTTGATGTTTTATTTTATTAGCATAAAAAAGAATTTAATTTCTGTCAAACAGTGCCGGTTTTTAATTTTTACATTTTTACATTTTTTAATCAACGTCACTTGTATTATCTGAGGAAATACATTTTCATTTTGAAATAAAAATTTTAAAAAAGTAAGAAAAACAGCTTTTTATTTCATTTTTTTTTTTTCCAAAATGGGAAAAATCATTTTTTTAAAAAATTAAATACACGCATCTTTCATCTTTTTTTATTATTTTGGATTTTATTATCTTGTTATCTTGTTTCCGTATAAAATTTAAAACTAACGCAGCGTAAAAACGAACCGCTATAATATATAAGACGTGGCTTAAGGCTAACACTGAACTGCACCGTCATGCGATTATCACGCTACGTATACATGAGAGTGCAGAGTTAGCAAAGAATAACAACCTGTTAGCTTAGCTCTCCGTAATCGCTCCACTTTAACGGACGTAAAAACACTTCAAAAACCTCAAACACGTTAAAATATTAAACAACGTAACGTACAACATGAATCACGCTCCATACACTTCAATTATGATGCTAGCAATTTTAGTTTACAAATACACACACACACAACGTGTGATTAGCTAGCTAAAAACTCTCGCCTAATGACATGAGATCGATCGTACTCTATATTTTTTTTTCAAGAAGTAAAATTATTAACCAACATTTCTTAATATGGTTAGCAATAGATGCTAAGTGTAATTTTAGTTTTAATTTAGTTTTTTTTAAGTAATTTACCGACACATCTGAGGTAAATGTCGACGTTCTGGATGTTTCTGTCACGTTTCTTCAGTCAGCGTGTGTTTATAAAAGGCTTTACAGCTACATGCTAGCTAAATAAATTATTAGTCATTAGCTAGATTCTGTGTGATGTCTGTATTTCCCAGTTGCCTAGCAACATTGTTCTCACGACTGTAATGACTGAAACAGAGAGAGTGTTTGTGTTTGTATTTGTTTATATGTTATAGTGTTTATATTTTTGTGTTTGTGTTAGTTTACGCTAGGGTTATACCGGTTTCTACCTGTTTATAGGTGTTCTTCAGGCATGGGGGTAGTTTTTGCTGGTTTGTACCGGTCTGTGCTAGTTTGAGCCGGTTTAGCACGGCTAGATTTAGGTTTTAGCGAGCTGATTAGCAGAACGTTTTTGTTGCGGTTGTTTTCTCGCCTGCAGCCGTCATGCTTTCTTTCTGCTGGTCTAAGCTGTTCTTTCAGCACGGAGAGAAACAGGAAGGTGAGGGAACGAAAGAAAGAAAAGGGAAGGAGGGAGAGAGGGAGGGAGGGAAGGATGGAGGGAGGGATGGAGCTTGTTTTTCATTCGGTTAGCTTGACAGCGCTGCTGCACACGCACTGACACTGCAGGGAGGGAAATTGCCCCTCTTCATTAGAGCTGACAAATCTTCCAGCTTTTCTTCACCTCGCTTCTCTCTCTCTCTCTCTCTCTCTCTCTCTCTCTCTCTTTCACACTCTGTTTCTCTCCAGAAGTGCTAACAACAGAGCTAACACTGAATAAAGCTAGCAGTAGGCAGTCAGCGTGATGCTAATGCTAACTGACCTCCCTCCATTTCCCCTCCATTTTCCCTCTTTTTCTCTCTTTCTCTTCAGCTTCTCTCGAAGCACAGGGTTAATGATGAATAAACGCTAGCACCATTAGCGTGACGTTAAGGCTCACTTCCTGAAAATTCGCTTACTAAAAATATATTTATATATATTTAGAATATTTTTAAAGGCAAATCACAACCTCAAGTCTGACAATGAATAAAATTATTTTGCATCTTCATGGCTAAATCACTACAGAACATGCTAACAACACTACATGAGTAAGCGCTAATAATAGGCAGCAGTTAGCATGATGCTAATTCTTAACAGCTTTTATTTTTATTATTATCAAAGTTATTTATTTATTTATTAGTTAGTAACTCTGTTATTTCACATTTTCAAAAACTTCCATTATTTTTCACAGTTAATTTCTCTTTACTTATAACGACAACGCTAATAGCGAACAAGCCATCACGAGGTAATTACCATGATGCTAATATGATGCTAATGCCGGTATATAATTTAAATGTAGCATATTTAGCGAGTTAGCATCTCTGGGAGAAGTCGATGTTTTGGCGTTTTTTCTCAGCAAACCATTCTAAAAATTTATACTTTAACACACAAGCAGGAATGAACATGTTTATTGCTAGTAAAGAATGTTAGCAAAACAAAAAGCTAGCACTAGCTATTAGCGCTATTTGGATGAATCGGATGTTTTTGTTTGCTCTGAACACAACGAACACAATTTTCACACGTTAGCATCATATCTGCTTAAATTTAATTTTATACAGAGCTACAAATTCTGTCATGTTAGCAGAATGTTAGCAAAACAAAAGTTTTTTTTTAAAATTATATTTTTATAACACCTTGAAGACAATTTGCACTTTTTTTTCCCCACACTGTATACGGCTATTTCTCGTTTTATTTAGCGAGGCTAATTATAGAATGCTAGCAAAACACAACTCTGACACCATAAACAAACTTTAACATGTTATTCTTTATGCTAATTCTGTACAACACTAGTAATAAACATGCTATTAAAGATTGCTAGCAAAAGAAATTTTAGCATATCTAGTGTGAAGATGATATTTTTTAATTTCTCACATTAATTTCCTTTAGAGAAGCTGATGAGAGAATGTTAGCAAAACCTAAAAAATGTTAGCAAAACAAACTAGCGTCGTTTCGCATCTTTGGGTGAGCGTGCTACGTTTCAGATCTCGTACATATCTCGATGATTTTCTCCTTTATAATGAATTAAACGCATTTTATACTTTCACGCTAGTGCTTTAATATCGTAAATGGCTACGAACAGCTGCATGTTTTTTTTTTTTAATAACAGAATCGGATGTTTTCCTGACTGAATGCTTTAGCGTGGTAACATGTTTAACTCTGCTAGTACATTCTCGCTGTTATTAGAGAATAATAGAAAGACGAAAGAGCAGAGTTTTTCCCCCAGCTAGCGGCTAAGCGCAGGCCCCGATGCTGCATTAAGAGTGCCGCAGTGGAATTTTCTCCACGAAAGATTAGTCAGGTTAAAAATGCGCGCTGGTGCGGTGGGATCGCGGGCCCCCTCTGGGCTCGCACGCTATCATCTACAGCAAAATGACTTCGGTAATGAAGAAGTCAGGCCCATAAATTCTCCCCTCCCGCCTCAACAGCTAGTAAAAATTCCCTTTAAAAAATTCATAGCGCAATTTCGCTCAAATCCCTCCTAGCGAGCACAATTATGGAACTTTCATCTCAATTGATTTATGTGGAGGGGGCCGGCGCGGGGGCTGGAGGGGGCGGCGCGGGGCCGCGGCCCAACACTAAATCATTGTTTTTAAGCAGAACAACCACGATTAAACAGCAGCAAAGCCTGTGTGTGTGTGTGTGTGTGTGTGTGTGTGTGAGATTAATAACACTAATTGAATTATGCAGTGTTCCTCCGTGTCCTGAGATTCAGGGTCATAATCGCTCATAACGGCTCGCTTCAGTGGAGCTCGACATTCACAAATCAAATCCAGCGGCCGAGACGATTATAATGAAGACACGAAAAAATAAGAGAGAGAGAGAGAGAGAGAGAGAGATGGGGAGAAACTAAGTGAGAGAGAGAGAGTAAAAGAGAGAGAGACTAAAAGAGAGATACATAGGGAAAGAGAGAGATAGAGAGAAACTAAGTGAGAGAGAGAGACTAAAAGAGAGATACATAGGGAAAGAGAGAGATAGAGAGAAACTAAGTGAGAGAGAGAGAGAGAGAGAGACTAAAAGAAAGATACAGAGGGAGGGAGAGAAAGAGAGAGATGGGGAGAAACTAAGAGAGAGACGAAGAAAGCGAGAGAGACTAAATGAGAGATATAGAGGGAAAGAGAGAGAGACGGAGAGAAACTAAGTGAGAGAGAGTAAAAGAGAGAGAGACTAAATGAGAGATATAGAGGGAAAGAGAGAGAGACGGAGAGAAACTAAGTGAGAGAGAGTAAAAGAGAGAGAGACTAAATGAGAGATATAGAGGGAAAGAGAGAGAGACGGAGAGAAACTAAGTGAGAGAGAGTAAAAGCGAGAGAGACTAAATGAGAGATACAGAGGGAGAGAGAGAGACAAAGAAAGCGAGAGAAAGACTAGAAGAGAGATATAGAGGGAAAGCGAGAGGGAGACAAAGAGAGAAATGGACAGACATAGAGAAATGGAGAGAAACTAAGAGAGACTAAAAGAGAGATACAGAGGGAAGGAGAGAGAGACAGAGATAGAGAGACAGGGAGGGAGAGAGAGAGAAAGAGATGGAGAGAGACAGAGGGAGAGAGAGAGACTACATAAGAATAAGACTAAAAGAGAGAGATGGCAGACAGACAGAAACAGAGAGAGACGGAGAGAAACTAAGAGACTAAAAGAGAGATACAGATGGAGAAAGAGAGAGAGACAGATAGATAGAGTGAGGGAGAGAGACAGAGGGAGAAAGAGAGAGGAAGATGGAGAGAGATAGAGACAGAGAAAGAAAGAAAGAGAGAGAAAAAGATGGAGAGAGACAGAGGGAGAAAGAGAGAGAGAGAGAGAGAGAGAGAAAGAAAGAGATGGAGAGAGACATAGGGAGAGCGAGAGACTACATGAGAATAAGACTAAAAGAGAGACAGAGAGATGGAAAGAAACTAAAAGAAAGAGAGACTAAAAGAGAGATACAGAGGGAAAGAGAGAGAGAGAGAGAGAGAGAGAGAGAGAGAGAGATGCTACAGTTCCACACATTCAGCAAAAAAAAAAAACCCTGAAAAGAAACAAATAAACAAATAAACATGACGGATGATGTGAAATTAGCAGAAAAGCAGCTCCGTCCTCCATCATCGGCTCGCTCCGTGTCGAGCGTCGTGTTTCATTTAGCTCCAAATATTTCCTCGGTGTGAAAAGAGATTTATCATAAACGGCAGACGCATTTACAGAAACACAGGAACACATTACCGGAGCGACGTCTTCATGAGCGCTTCAGAAAAAAAATGTACGGAAAAAAAAAAAAAAAAAAAAAACCACAAGCGCACATCTGGCTGAAGTGGAAGTTAATTTGATTAAACTTCCTGCCGTAATTGGCTCCGTTTCCTGCCCGGCGAACACGCAGTCGGCGACGCGGCGCTGAGAACTCAATCAAGCTGCGTTACGTTTCTATCTGATAAAAACGTAATTGATTGGAAAGCAGACAGGATGTGTGAGGAGACGAGTGCAGGGTCTCAGCGGGGAACAGAACGGGCCTACAGGGAGCTCATTAAACCTCCGAATCGCTCAGAATTAACGAGCTGACACCGAGGAACAGCCGTCTAGCACATCACATCACATCTACATCCACATCTGTATCTATATCACATCTGTATCTACATCACATCTACATCCACATCTGTATCTATATCACATCTGTATCTATATCACATCACATCCACATCTGTATCTACATCACATCACATCACATTCACATCTGTATCTACTTCATCTGTATTTACATCACATCCACATCTGTATCTACATCACATCCACATCTGTATCTACATCACATCACATCCACATCTGTATTTACATCACATCCACATCTGTATCTACATCACATCCACATCTGTATCTATATCACATCTGTATCTATATCACATCACATCCACATCTGTATCTACATCACATCCACATCTGTATCTATATCACATCACATCCACATCTGTATCTACATCACATCACATTCACATCTGTATCTACTTCACATCACATCCACATCTGTATCTACTTCATCTGTATTTACATCACATCACATCTGTATCTATATCACATCACATCACATCTGTATCTATATCACATCTGTATCTATATCATCACATCACATCCACATCTGTATCTACATCAGATCACATCCACATCTGTATCTACATCACATCCACATCTGTATTTACATCACATCCACATCTGTATCTACATCACATCCACATCTGTATCTACATCACATCCACATCTGTATTTACATCACATCCACATCTGTATCTACATCACATCACATCTGTATTTACATCACATCCACATCTGTATCTACATCACATCTGTATCTACATCACATCCACATCTGTATCTACATCACATCCACATCTGTATCTACTTCATCTGTATCTACATCACATCCACATCTGTATCTACTTCATCTGTATCTACATCACATCTACTGCTTATTACTATTTATAAACGTTTAATAGTGATTATACCACAGCGCTGCTGAATCCTGCACTCTGATTGTTCAGAAGGTGTTGATTAATTCTCTAGAACAGCAGCTCTGACAGTAGTGCAGGTTTATATTAATGCGCTCGTTCTGACACGTTACCGTTTCTATAGTAACAGCTCGTTCACAGGGACGTGTACAGTGAACGCTCCACTGATAATAAACAGAATCACTGATGTGGTGAAGTTTTCATAGAGTAAAGAGACATTTATTTAATATTAATGTTTATGGAAGGAGTCTCCAGTGTCAACGCTTTGTAACAGTCAGAGGTAAAGCTGTAACTTTAAGTTTTCCGACGTCTTCAGGACAGAGGAGTTTACGCTTCTTTGCGGTTTCTCAGTAACACGACAAACTGCGTTTATTTTGTCTTATTAACTTGAAGAGAGAGAATAAAGAGAGACTGGTGAGGGAACGACTGTTTATAGCTGCTATAACGTAAGCAAGATGTTCCACAACATTAAATGTAACTATAAATGGATAAAAAGTAAGGCGTGTAGTTTTTTTTTAATATTTTACTGTAACAGAGTTTTTCTTTCTCGCTGCTTGGATTTTCTTGTTGTCGGTGGTCGGGATCTCTGCACGCGTTTACGCTAGTTTGTTAACGTGAAGCTATAAAACGGTCAGTTATCAGACGTAGCCTGCTGCAGAGTGTGCGCTGTTTAGTTTCTAAAAGAAGCACGTTCACTTTTAAACCTCAGGTCTCACACGGTGCAATGTGATCTCGCCTTCCCTCCGGAGGACGCTTCTCATTTCCTGGCTGCCTCTGACCGCAGTGCCCTGGAGCTTTAGCGCTGTCGCTGACTCGCTAACGGCTAACGCAGCCTCGGCGGAGGAGATAAAGACGTCACGAGTCAGGAGAGAGCGACTCACACAACCCCGGAGGATTTAATCTCCCTCTGTCCTTCTCCAGGGACCCCTCACGCTCCCTCGCTCTCTCTCTCTCTCTCTCTCTCTCTCTCTCTCTGGAGATATTTGATCCCGTGAGTTCCCAGCACGCGCTGATCGTCCGCAGCCTCGATGAAACAGGAGCAGGATTAAAAAAAAAACAGACAGAAAGAAAAACGAGGGCAGAGGAACTGCAGGTAGCGGAGAGTGACAGAGATTCCCTCTGGAGCTTTGGCCTCAATTCAGCAAGCCACCAGGGCAGCATCACACACACACACACACACACACACACACACTTATAAACATGGCTAGTGCACTTCAAACACTCGGTATATCCAAATAAGCAAAGAAAAAAGAAATATACCTGTTTTTTTTAACCTTTTACTTCCAGTTAAATAATCTTTATTAAATTTATTCTAACATACACACAAACAATGTTTTCTTATCGCACAAACACACACACACACACACACACACACACACACTGTATCCTCATCATGGTATAGTGACCCCACTGGATTCACATTTAGCCGTTTAGCTCAGCTCATAAATTAGCTACAGAATATTTAAACAAAATCATATTTTTGTTCGTATTTTTAGTATTTAGCAACGTTATCGTTATCAACGCAACAAAAACCTCCGCAAAGCCACATCAGATTTGACCAGACAACAAAAACAAGCATTTTTCTTCACTTATGGTGTAAAAATGATTATTGTAGTAGAGTATTTTTGAGAAATGAGGTATTTTGTGGTGACGATCCGTCATCTACTGTCACATGCCTGTAATGCGATTGGCTAATGCTGCTCTGATTGACAGGGAGACGGAAAATCCGCCTTCCCACCCTGAGAGTAAATATTGCCTGAGAACGGTAGGAGGATCTTCTAGCCATCAATCAAACAAGGGGGCGGGGCATTAAACATCAAGGCGTGATGTGTGAAAGTGGACGTTTTATTGTTATTATTGTTCATATGAGTTTTGAAAAGGCATGAGGATGTTGATGGATATTTTTGGTTTAAAAAACACCAAACTTCTTTAATTTAAAAGATGTAACTGAATTTTACTCGTAACTCATAACCAACTAACAAATTACTTTAAGGCTACTTTACGCATCGCGATAACGACGATATCGTACTTTTTTTGTGTATCACGCTGTATGAGATGATGGCGATAAAATCATGGTCAAAAAGTCAGATTATATGATTAAGATTCTCCTACGATATTCCTACGAACAAATGAAGTAACGAAAATTCTGCTGTTGATGATTTTTAGATGCGCACGGGAGCAAAATTCACATTCTTTTTGTTATTTGGGTCCAAATTTTCTGACACTGACAAAAATCGTTTGTCGACCATCTTTAGTCACAATCGTGCGAAATCAGCCGCCAGTGAACGTCGTATTAAACGATCTAAGACAATCATGATTTTACAAACAAAGTCGTACAGCGTAAAGCAGTCTTTAATCATCGAGTTGCAGAGAATGTTTTATTTTCTACATTTATTTATCAGTTCAAACACTTGTGTATATGGTAAATAGCATAAAGTATACGTTAAGAAAATGGAAGGACGGCGTTATTTTCTCAGCTACTCTGTCAATAAACTAGCTACGTTATTTAAAAAGGAACTTCGCTATACAGAAGCATTCACACACTGACTGTGATGAACTTGTTTGAGGGGAGAGAGAGTTAGGCAAAGTCGCAGCTCCCCACTAGTTTCAGCCCATCGCTCATTCATACGCCTTTATCAGCCAATCACAGCGGAGGTGGGCGGGCAGTTCAGAGGTTTTGGTGTCTGAGAGAACTCTCGCAATCCGACCCGTCCGGAGTAAAGTTTTCCGAAAGCTCCAAAGGCGTGAAAGCGTAAATCAGGGTTTTAGCAAAAAAAAAAGAAGAAGAAATTGACGTTTGTTAAGATAAATTTGAGAAGTTGTGCGATAGAGAAGTAGCTACGACTAAACAGTGAGAGAATCGGTTAAAAATAAAAATAAAATCTTTTAATAATCGGTTGAATATGGAGGAAACGAAGTCTCTCTACGCTAAACCAAATGCGGAGACAAAGTAACAACGTCGTTTTATTTCCTTAACAGGTTTTCGAGATGATGGATAAAGATGTAGAAGATGAAACAGTGACCTCACAAACTCGATGATTAAAAACTTCTTAATGTTGTACGACTTTCTCCCTGACAATGCTGTGTTTTTTTATGTTAAACTTTAACATCAGTTAAATGATGATGTCATTTCCTTTACTGTTGTCATGTTGACTATTCAAATAGCCTCTCAACTTCCTGGAACACTCATTTGTAACTGCTTAATAGCTAAACTCCTTTGTTAGCCAATCAGCGACATTTAGTATGCGAAGCTCCACCCACAATAGTTCTTGAAAAGGCTGCAGAAAAGTATCTACTAAAACTGTCTCTGGTTCCTCAAGTGGAAGTGCAGCTGAGTTCCTGGTTCCTTTAAAAAGGTTCCTGTGCTGTGAGCTGGTTCATGTTTTTGAATTTGTACAAATAAACACTGCCTAGATTTGCAGATTGAATAATGATCATGACAAATATCATGAGATATCCAGCAAACGATTAGCACACATCACAACCGCTCATGGGATTTTTCTGGACTAAAGCCAGAGATCAGGATGGAAGAACAGCTGGAGGGAGAGATGAATAACTAACAATAGAGGAGTGGAGTGAGATTGAGGGACGGAAATGGTTAAAAATATCTCTGACTGTGACTGAAACGCGAGAAAACCACAAGACCCGCCGAGAGATAGCGTCAGATCAGTCATGAGACACTCAGGCAGCCGGAGCATGATAAGGTACTGCAAATTACTCAAATTAAAATTAGATATGACCCGATAAGCACTAACGCTTTAATCAGCAGCCACATGGTAGAACTTTCTCAAGCAAATAAGAAAAGCAGCTCCCGAGTCTGTGACCGGCTCAAAAACAAGCCGAGCTGAAGCTACAGGGTGGAAAATTAGCATGGAGATGAAGAACGACGTCTAAAACTGAAGCAAAGCTGCTCATAAAAAAATAAATAAATAAAAAATCAGAACAGTGGTCTTCATTCCTCCACTTTTCTGAGCCACGTCCCGTCGTCCTGGCTGTCGCTTTAGATTTTACCCCAACGCCGCTGCGTTATTGATTTTAAAATCCCCAACCGCTCTTCCCTTCACCTCACTGATGATCGATATAAACAATCATGACGGAAACGGAGCCCAGCGTCCTCGCCGTGTTCAGGATTTCCTCCTGATGGCAGCTCAGAGTGGAGATGCGATGGAGCAGATGGGACAACAATAACATCATTAACATCACTAACATCACCGGTTTGGTTCCTGCTGTTCCATCAAGACCTCAACATCTCCGTTATGTGCTGCGTTTAAAACAACATTACGCCAATGTTCTGGATTCTCCGCTACACCACATTTCCTGAACCAGTTCATGTTCTGGGTTTGTCTGGTGGTTTGATATAAAACATAATTCTTTAAATGCTAAAAACAGGTTTTTAAAAACAAAGAGACTTCAGTATGCAAAGCTCCACCAATTTCATACATTCGTACAAGTTCCTGGTGTGCGGAAAAGCACCAGCTCGTAAAAAAAAGGTTTCAGGAGCTAAAAATATCCAGTCGAAAACCTATACCTGAAAAAGTTCTTGTATCCTGTAGAAGTTCCTAACTTCATAAAACATTTCTAGCAAAGGAAATGCACTCAAATGATCTGCTTTAATGAAAAAAGCTCCTGAGCTCCTGAAAAAGTTCTTGAATCCACCAAAAGGTTCCTGCAGTGGAAATACACCCAGAGTTCCTCAGTTCCTGGAAATGCTCCTGTGGTGGAAATGGACCTAAAACTCCTGGATTCCAGAAACAATTACTGAAAAAGTTCTTGTAGTGGAAATGTGTCTTAAATTTCTTGGTTCTTGAAAAAGTTCTTGAATTCTTAAATAAAAAAGTTCAGGAAAAGGTTCCTGGAGTGGAAGTACACCCAAAACCTGGATAAATTTATCAACGTAAAATTTATATCTGGAATTTATATATTTCTGTAAAGCAACATAAGCGCTATACAAATAAAAAAACTGAAATGAAACAAAGTTCCACAGTTACTGAAAAAAGTTCCTAAGTTCCTGAAAAGGTTCTTGTAGCAGAAATATGCTTAAAACTCTTGGCTTACTACAAAAGTTCCCGAAAAAGTTCCAGAAGTCCTAAAAATGATGAATTTTGAGTCCCCAAAAAGGTTCCTGTGTTCCTCAAAAAGTTTCTGTTTTGGACCCTGTCAGTATAAACGACTTAATGGCGATGTGCTAGCTAGCTAAATCATTAGCATAATTTACAGGAAAAAGTGAGAATTCCTTCGTTCTCACGTTTCCTTGTTGCCTAGCAACCGTTTTCTCTCGAATTTACCCACTTAAACTGCGAGAGATTTGTGTGATATTTCTCTACAAACATAAAAATTGGGATCTGAGCGCAGCTTTGTGTTCCAGGATGCTGTAAACGCCGTGATGTAGAACGCTGTACGTCAAAATGAACCGTTTTTTAAAAAATCGAACTGTAAGTTTGCGCGCTGTTTAACACAAAGCATCTAATCACACAATTTTATTTTCTTTTGTTTCTCTGAGATCCCAGAACATGACCTGAACATCACCTCTGTAATACAGCCGATGTTTTCGTTCTAAGAGAAACCGCTCCAAACGTTTAATATCAGAAAGACATTTTTTTTCTAGATTTTTTTTAAATGATGAAGAAAATACACGCTGGTGAACTTTAAGGCTCACGCCCTCGCTCAGGCACACAGGAAGTGATTCACGCTGCGGTTAGGCGTTTATGAAACTGCGATCTGTTCAGAAAATGTGGCATTGAGTCAGAACTGAAGTGATCGCCTCGCTCACCTGAAACCAAAATCTCACCAGGAACACACACACGAGACCTTTATTGACTGTGATGGTGTGAACAGGAGCGAGTTTCGGCTCTTTGCGGTTTTTAACGCCTTCACAGATGCACAACGCACATTTTCACACCTCGACACTTCTGGGATACCAAAGAACGGACGACATTTTATAGAATAGTCTAAAATCTAAAATTAAACATGGACAGTTCTGTTTTTCCGTCAGTGAAATGTCCTTTCTGTGTCCTACACACTTACAAACTTCAAAACTTTTAAGGTTCTCTGGTTGTTCCTCTGGAGGAACCTTAAAAGTTTTATGAAGAACCCTACATCAGAGTGTTCTCCTGTTAGAAAGGGCTCCAAGGAGAACCCTTTAGGAAGCTAAGAACCCTTAAATATCGTTAAAGAATCGTGTTAAATTTTGATCACTGCAAAATTTTCTTAATTTAAGAACGTAGGTTCCAGCCACATCACCAAACAACCAGCGTATAGAATAGCACTTGATCCAGCACGTGTTGGTTTTCCACAATGAACTAAAAGTAGTTTCCTATTTTTGTTTTCCTGCCGCTAGGTTTGTGGTGAAAAACGTCGTATCTGCTGATGAGAGTTGACGTGAAGACGTGAAAAATACGTATTTTATTTCTTTAACCGCGGTTTCTTTACTGTTTTAGCTCAACTGAAGTTTGACCTTGAAGGGTCAAGGGGTCGAGTTCGTCAGAAATCAGTGCATTCTGACGCAATTTCATTTCCAGATCCAAAAAAGAAGGAAAAAAATTGCAGATGAAGCTGTTTAACCTGAGAAATAAGATAACTAATGAAATAAATAATATTTTAAAACAGGTACTGATCGCACTAATGGTTTTATTTTTGCCGTCCACATCATCTACTTTGCGGTTACAAATGTTTTAAAGAGGGTTGTTTTGGATTTTTGGGAAACTGAGTGTAACAGCAGCACCAGCGATCGTAATAAAAGCAACGTAACGAGCCAATCAGAAACAGTCATGTCACATGACTACACAGCGTGACACGCCCCCTACATCAGAGCTGACGTGTTTCAGGCTGTTTCTGTGATGTTGAAGTGGATTATTTAGAAAGTAAAAGTTGATCGATTGAGCACACATTATGTAAGAAAAGCACAAATGACAGAAAAGGACAGACGACAGAAGCGTAAGTTTAGTGTTTTTTATTTTTTTTTTTAGTGTTTGAATGAAACTTTTCTGTTCGTTGTGTTTATTATTCAGAGGAAACGCAGCACGATCCCAGTCGAGCATTACAGATTTCAAACACTAAAAATTAAAATTAAAAATAAAAAGAAATAATGCAAGTCCCTATCTCCTGTAAGTATACACGTGTGTGTGTGTGTGTGTGTGTGTGTGTGATTTGTCCCAGTACTTTTTAAATGTACAGTATTTCACAAACGCCCTTAACCAGATACTTCCATATTATTATTATTATTATTATTGAGACTTCAGGATATGATGCACTGATAAACTCTAGTAGTTTAATTCTCTGTCTATTAATAGACTTGACTAAAATTAATAAACTAAAATAGATTTTAACCTCCTACTGCTTAAAAAAAACAAATATTTAATTTGATATGTTTTTTTAACATCACAAACCAGAGCATGAGGACATCAAGGACATCATTTTACACCCACCAGGAGAAATGTGCCGTTTTTCATCAGGCTTTCTTTTGGCTACTTGTGTGACGTGCATGTACGTTGTGGGCGTGGCCAAACTCACTGACTGTTGCTTTAAAACATTTTAATAATGTCTATTAATAATGGTCTGTAATGAAAGGAGATTAAGTCAGAGCACTTAACGTGTGAGACGGTGTGTAAAATGCCATCATCATATCGTTCCCCTCCAACGATCGCTGATTGATGATAGTATCACCTGTGTGGAGAAGGGGAGGGGGAGGGGGAGGGGGCGTGGCCAGATTTACATAACGTGCGTCGTGTACATGTTACGTCATTACAGCGAAAAGTATCTGAAGCTGGTTAAGAGTCTATTGTAGCTGCTAGTCACTAGCTTTTAGTCCTTTTTTTGAGTAATTAGCCGTTTATAAGGTCAGGAATGCTGCAATAATAAATGTAAGTTATTAAGAAATGTAAATAAAGTGATATAAATTACACGTGCGTGTGCTCTGTGGTGAAGAACCTCGGAGTGACTTGCTGAATTGTTGTACAGTGATGAACACCACGCTGTTTCATGTTGTTAATTGAATCCCCGCTCATGTTTTGTGAGCGAAGACATTCACAGCTTTTATCTGTTCAGCAGCACGGACACGAGACGATAAGATTCATCAGAGAAAGATGTTGTGTTGCTCTGCTCTGAAATCAGACCGCAGGTTATTAAGGTTCGTACAGGATACAAAGCAGGAGAAAAGGAACCGTTACGAGATACGACGCGGTTTATTTCTGTCGATCTTAAAGAACAGACAGTTAAATCGCCTGACTAGATCACCATCACGACGGCTGAAATCTACCGTATCTGCGATTCCCGATAATATCGTCAGTCGTCCCCAGCCTGAGACGACACGCGTGAAGATGAAACCACCTTCAGACGCTCGGCGCTGTCGTATAAAGTCGTAAACAATTTCACAACAATTTCCAACACAGGAGGAAGAAGACGGCACTAGCAAAGCGCCGACGTCATAAACTCGGCCGAGCGTAGATCACAGAGAGCTTCGTGTTCGATGTGGAGTTCGACGTGGAGAGCGAAACCTCTGCATGACGTCACCTTTCTCCGCGATTACGCCTCCGCTGTACGAGAGCCGTACGAGAGCTGTATACTGACTCCTTCACTGCTCAAGCAGGAAACACGAACGCAGCGCTGAGCCATGATGACACACCACTTCCTGTGTGTATAATTACCGTAGAGAAAATTCTCGACCAGGTTTAAAATCAGAAGTGTAAATAAGATCAGCATCGTTTATCATCACGGTGATGAAGAGAACAAACACCACGAGCGTGAAATGAATATTACAGTCAGACGGAAAACTCCGGAACAGCGAACAGAGCGAGCGGAGTTCCTGAACTGAACTAGTGTGTGTGTGTGTGTGTGTGTGATTATAGGTGTGTCTGAGTGAGGAAGAGCAGTGTGTGTGTGTGTGTGTGTGTGTGTGTGTGTGTGTGATATAATTGCACCCTCAGTTTCAGCGGCGCGGTGGGACACGCATCAACTTGAAATTTCGTAATTACAGTAATCACGCGCTCAGCCGAACGCTCAGCTGCTAATGCTCCCCTCACACGCCTAAACACACGGTGCCACTCCACAGCCCGCACGCCAAAAACACCAAGGCCGCAATTTCGGCGCGCGGTGAAGCTAACGAGCGCTAATGCTACATTGTCCGCCAGGAGAAGATTACAAATTGTCACTGTCGCTAGCACAATGTGAGTTAGCGAGCGTAGCGGCGGGATTTGGTGTGCTGACATCACATATCTCATCTCTCAGCACAGTTTAGAGTATTTTCACAAGACTACAGAGTTAGCATGGTGCCGAAAGTATTAATCACGCAAATAATAAAATTAATCACGAAAGTACTAATCAAGTGTCAAATTCTAATTATCAATGTTACAAAGACAATATGAACAAAATAATTTTTTTTTCTTTCTCAATTTTTGGGAGCGTTTTTCTTTTCCACACAATCTGCTGATATGTTTATTATTATTTGCTTGTTTAATGTTTTCGTTGCTCACACTTGCTATTTTGTAATAATGTAATAATGTAATAATATAATAATGTGTACGCCTCAATTTGCATGAAAAGCTACAAAGGTTAAAGTTAGGATTAGGGCGGAGTTAGTGTGGGGGCGGGGCTAGGGTTCATACCTATTCTTCCTTAGCTTCCTTTTAACACACATTTCATAGGTGGGCGGGGCTTAGAGCAGGATCTACACCAGCTAGAGTCCTCTGAGTCCTAGCCACGCCCACTCATTAAACTGTGATGATGTGATTTATTTTTTTTTTTTTAAACTGCAAAAAAGAGAAAGTAGTAAATGAATCAATTAATTTTTGGGGGGAAATTTAAGTTTGCTTTGATCAGAAATACTCATTATTACGTCTGTTTTTAGGTTCTGGGTTTAACGTGTCATTTAAAGATTTTTACATTTGTTTAATACTTTGGCGCAAAATAAATATTATTAATATTATTATTTATTTATTTTAATTTCTCATCTGGTGAACTGCATTATGGGATTGCCAGTACAGTGATGTGTTCAGTGATGCTGTCTCATATTTCTCCAAAACAAGACACTACGCTGTTTCTGAGTGAACCAGAACAAAAACATTCCCTACCTAGAGAGCTTTCTTCCAAAAAAGAATGTAAAGGTGTCTGAGATAACAATATTACACACACACACACACACACTCGCACACACGGAGTCAGGTATCTGAGCAGCAGCGTTGTTGAGCGTTAATTACGGTGTGCAACGGCGGCAGCGGCAGCAGCGTGATAGCGTTTTACGGTTCCCTCTAAAGTGAAAGCCGTGGAGATTGATGAGGCTCGAGATGCGGCCTGATGAGCCGCTTCAGTCCTTTACTCACCTTCCTTTGTCTTAATGACGGACTAAATTAATTTCCCTCCATAACGCCTCTGAGCCGTGACGGAGTCGAGGCCTCGATTAGCCCGCGCCTCCCTCCTCTCCTCCCTCCATCCATTTTATTATTCACTGCCTACCACATTCAAAATGGAGCTGCTTCCACGCTGACACACATACGGCACAAACACCATATAAACACAGCATACGCATGATATACGACATACACACAGCATACACACAGCATACACACAGCATACACACAGCATACACACGACATATCACAGCATACATACAGCGTACATACGACATACACACGGCATATACACATCGTATACACGACATACACGCGACATATACGCGACATGCACACAACATACACACGGCATACACACAACATATACACAGCATACACACGACATACACACAGCATATACACAACACATACACGACATACACACGACATATACACGACATACACACGACATATACACGACATACACACGGCATACACACGACATACACACAGCATACACACGACATACACACGACACATCACAGCATACACACGACATACACACGACATACACGCAGCATACACATGACATACATGCAGCATACACACGACATACACACGACACATCACAGCATACACACGACATACACACAGCATACACACGACATACACACGACACATCACAGCATACATACGACATACACACAGCATACACACGACATATACACGACATACACACGGCATACACATAGCATACACACGACATACACACGACACATCACAGCATACACACAGCATACATACGACATACACACGACATATACACATCGTATACACGACATACACGCGACATATACGCGACATGCACACAACATACACACAACATACACACAGCATACACACAGCATACACACGACATACACACAGCATACACACAGCATACACACCAAATATACATGACATACACACACGACATACACACGACATACACACGACATACACACGACATATACACGACATACACACAACACCTACACGTGATATACACGACATACACACAACATACACACGGCGTACACGCGACATACACACGACATACACACGACATACACACGACATACACATGACACACACACGACATACACGCGACATACACACATCATATACACGACATACACACGGTGTACACGCGACATATACACGACATACACACAACATACACACGGCGTACACGCGACATACACACGACACACACACGACATACACGCGACATACACGCGACACACACACGACATACACGCGACATACACACGACACACACACGACATACACACGACACACACACGACATACACATGGCGTACACACAGCATACACGCAGCATACACACAACGTACAAACAACATACGCATGATATACACACAACATACACACAGCATACAAACAACATACACACAACATACACACAGCATACACAACATACGCATGATATACACACGACATTCACATGACATACACAACATACACACAGCATACACACAACATACACACAACATATACACAACGTACACACAACATACACACAGCATCCACACAACATACAAACAACATACGCATGATATACAAACAACATACACACAACATACACACAGCATACACAACATACGCATGATATACACACGACATTCACATGACATACACAACATACACACAGCATACACACAACATACACACAACATATACACAACGTACACACAACATACACACAGCATACACACAACATACAAACAACATATGCATGATATACAAACAACATACACACAACATACACACAGCATACACAACATACGCATGATATACACACGACATTCACATGACATACACACAACATACACACAGCATACACACAACATACACACAACATATACACAACGTACACACAACATACACACAGCATCCACACAACATACAAACAACATACGCATGATATACAAACAACATACACACAACATACACACAGCATACACAACATACGCATGATATACACACGACATTCACATGACATACACAACATACACACAGCATACACACAACATACACACAACATATACACAACGTACACACAACATACACACAGCATACACACAACATACAAACAACATACGCATGATATACAAACAACATACACACAGCATACACAACATACGCATGATATACACACGACATTCACATGACATACACACCACGTACACACAGCACACACGCGACATACACATGACATACACGTGATGTATACACACAATATACACACAACATGCACAACATGCACAGAAGTTTTATTTTAGATACTAGAAGCTTACTTCTAGCTGCATGTGGTCCTAGTACAAGTTCTTCTGTCTTGTCAGAATTCAGTAAGAGAAAGTTAATAAGCATCCAGTGTCTAATGTCTTTTACATTCCTCAACTTTATTAAGCTGGTGTCTGTCATCTGGCTTTGCTGAAACATACAACTGCGTGTCATCAGCGTAACAGTGGAAGCTAATACCATGCTTACGGATCATTTTACCCAGAGGGAGCGTATATAGAGAAAAGAGCAGTGGGCCTAAAACAGAGCCTTGCTTCACTCCCTCACTCCCTCATTCACTCAATCACTTACTCCCTCATTCACTCACTTATTCACTCAATCACACACTCATTCACACACTCACTCCCTCATTCACTCACTCCCTCACTCCCTCTATCACTTACTCATTCACTCACTCATTCCCTCACTCACTCACTCCATCAATCACTTACTCCCTCATTCACTCACTTATTCACTCAATCACTTACTCACTCCCTCACTCACTCATTCACTCACTCACTCACTCCATCAATCACTTACTCACTCATTCACTCACTTATTCACTCAATCACTTACTCACTCCCTCACTTACTCACTCATTTACTCCCTCACTCACTCACTCATTCACTCACTCATTCCCTCACTCCCTCACTCCATCAATCACTTACTCACTCATTCACTCACTTATTCACTCAATCACTTACTCACTCCCTCACTCACTCATTCACTCACTCATTCCCTCCCTTACTCCATCAATCACTTACTTACTCATTCACGCCCTCTCTCACTCACTCACTCCCTTACTCACTCACTCCCTCACTCACTCACTCCCTCACTCCCTCCCTCACTCATTCACTCCCTCACTCCATCAATCACTTACTCACTCACTCACTCCATCAATCACTCACTCACTCACTCCCTCACTCACTCCCTCACTCCCTCACTCATTCACTCACTCACTCCCTTACTCCATCAATCACTTACTCATTCCCTCACTCACTCCCTTACTCATGCCCTCACTCACTCACTCACTCCCTTACTCCATCAATCACTTACTCACTCACTCACTCCATCAATCACTTACTCACTCATCCACACACTCACTCCCTCACTCCATCATTCACACACTTATTCACTCATCCACACACTCACTCCCTCCCTTCCTCATTCACACACTCATTCACACACTCACTCCAGCAATCACTCACTCATTCCCTCACTCACTCCCTCATTTACTCACTCAATCACTCCCTTACTCCATCAATCACTTACTCACTCATCCACACACTCACTCCCTCATTCACACTCATTCACTCATTCACACACTCACTCCCTCCCTTCCTCATTCAATCACTCATTCACACACTCATTCACACGCTCACTCCATCAATCACTCAATCCCTCCCTCAATCACTCACTCATTCCCTCACATACTCACTCACACACTAAACACACTCCCTCACTCCCTCGAGGAGGAAGTAGAGTCAGATGGAATTAGGGGGTGTGAGAGGCGAGAGGCGTAAACACACCGCTTATGTCAACACAAAACAGGTGTTAACCGGATTAGCGAAGATGCTAAGAGCTCTGCTAATCCCAGCGCAGAACCCAGCGAGAACGACTGCCAGAATACTAATGCACAGAATATTGGGCTTATTTAACGTGTGTGTGTGCGCGTGTGTGTGCGCGCGTGTGTGTGTGTGTGTGTGCAACTGAAAGTTGGACGTACTACAAAGGTCTCATGCAGTTTTGTACTAAAAGGAGACAGACTGTGTAAATAAAGACTTTTTTTTTGTTTAAAGATTTGAATATAAACGTCTTCTTATTTATTATATATTATATTTTTTTTATTATACACAATAGAAACAGAAAATATTCTATATTTCTTTATAATTTATATACATCTTATTTTTCCAATTTTTTTAAAAGTATATATCAGTTTTCAGATTAAATAATAATAATAATAATAATAATAAAAATAATAATAAACTAACAATGACATCACAAATAGTTCTTTAATTTACAGCAGACTCGTATTGGAGTTGTGTTTTTTCTTTGGCTGAATGACAAATAGAGCTCTAACTGACATGTAGTGCACTAGGTAGGGTCCACAGCAAGGTTACGTTATACCCTATGTAGGGAACATATACAGTAAACAGGGAGTGGTTTGGGATTCAGGATCACTGTGTGTCAGAGACTTTAGTATAAAAAATATATTCCTGAGCAAAGACAAGATGAAGATTGAGGTGTGTGTGTGTGTGTGAGAGAGAGAGAGAGAGACAGAAAGAGAGAATGAGAGAGAGACAGACAGACAGAGAGAGAGAGAGAGAGAGAGAGAGGCAGAGAGAGAGACAGAAAGAGAGAATGAGAGAGAGACAGACAGACAGAGAGAGAGGGAGAGAGAGAGAGGCAGAGAGAGAGACAGAAAGAGAGAATGAGAGAGAGAGAAAGAATGAGAGACAGACACACACAGAAAGTGTGTGTGAGAGAGAAAGAGAAAGACAGGCAGAGAGAGAGAGACAGAAAGAAAGAATGAGAGAGAGACAGAGAGAGAGAGAGACACAGACAGAGAGAGAGAGAGAGAGAGAGAGAGACAGATGAAAGTGGTTAAAGTAGTGCTTTCCCTTTAGAGCACTAAATCAATCCTCTGAGTGGATTCCAGGCAGCGAGTGTGTGCCGTTTATCTGCGATTTGAACACACACACACACACACACACACACCGCTATGTAGAACACACACTCCAATTAAACACTCCTGCTCAAATAGGGCCGACGCCATTATAGAGGCCGGGCCCCAAGGGATTGTGGGATATCGGCTCAGAGCGAGCACAGAGAGAGGGGGAGAGAGGGAGAGAGAGAGAAGGAGGGAGAGAGAGAGAGAGAGAGAGAGAGAGGGAGAGGGAGAGGGAGGGGGAGAGAGAGAGAAGGAGGGAGAGAGAGAGAGAGAGAGAGAGACAGAGCGAGGGAGAGAGAGACAGAGAGAGGGAGAGAGAGAGAGAGAGAGGGGGAGAGAGGGAGAGAGAGAGGGAATAAGGGAGGACGCCGGAGTGAAGAAGTGATTTATTAAAGCTAATAGTGTGTGAAACGCTCCCGCGGTATTAAAGGGCACAGTGTGTAACACACAGAGACACACAGGAAAGGTCAATCCATATCTGTGTGTGTGTGTGTGTGTGTGTGTGTGTGTGTGTGTGAATTCCCACAATGCACCACAATAATTTAGTGTCCAAGCCATGCATCCTAACAGCTAAAGAACACCCACAATGCATTGCTGTATTTTAAGGTGTGGTTTGGGACACGCCCACATTCGAGTGATGATGCGGCCTAAATAGTGAGAGAGAGAGAGAGAGAGAGAGAGAGAGAGAGAGAGAGATGTGAGGATTTAGAGGAGAGAGAGAATCAGGTGAATGAGAAAATGAAGAGAAATGCAGGAGAAAAAGAAAGAACAAAAAAAGAGAGAGAGAGAAAACAGACTGATGGAGAGACAAAGTGGGCGAAGGAAGGACAGAAAAGAGGAAGAGAAAAGGTGTAGAAATGAGGAGGAAATGAGAGAAAGATAAAGTGAAGAGAGAGGAAGGGAGAGAGGAAGGTAGACTAAATGGAGGAAAGGAGAGAAACATGCAGGGGAGAGAGAGAGAGAGAGAGATGTGAGAAGAAAAGGAGGTGAGAAAAAAACGAGAGGAAACGAAGAAAGGTGGGATTTTGAGGAGGAAAAGACAAACAGACTGCAAGAGAGAGATAGAGAGAGAGAGATAGAGAGAGAGAGAGAGAGAGAGAGAGAGAGATGACATGTGAACGAATAAAACCTGCATTCCAGCATCCGCACTACGCCTCCGGAACACGGCTCGGCCTGTGCGTCGCCATGGAAACCCGTCCATGGCCTGGCAAGCTGCAGCCAATCAAATTATCATAAATTATCATAAATCTCCTGATGTCAGGCAGAGCAGCGAACGACAGCTCGGTGATTTTCACTGAACATCACACACACACCATATCACACACACACACATCACACACACACACACACACACATACACATCACACACACACACACACACACACACACACACACACATACAGCACACACACACATACACATACACCATATCACACACACACCATATCACACACACACACACACACATACACATCACACACACACCATATCACACACACACACACACACACACACACACACACACATATCACACACACACACACACATACACCATATCACACACACACCATATCACACACACACACACACATACACATCACACACACCATATCACACACACACACACACACACACACATACAGCACACACACACATACACCATATCACACACACACACACATCACACACACACACACACATACATCACACACACACACATACACCATATCACACACACACACACACACACACATACAGCACACACACACATACACCATATCACACACACACACACACACACACACACACACATACATATCACACACATACACACACACACACACATCACATATCACACACACACACACATACACATCACACACACACACACACACACACACACACACATACATCACACACACATACACCATATCACACACACACACACACATCACACACACACACACACATACAGCACACACACACATACACCATATCACACACACACACACATCACACACACACACACACATACATCACACACACACATACACCATATCACACACACACACACACATCACACACACACACACACACACACCATATCACACACACACACACACACACACATCACAAACACATCACATATCACACACACACACATACACATCACGTATCATGCATACTCTATACTCTTAAACTGTGTGCTGTAGTTTGCTGTAGTTTGCTGTAGTGTGACATAGTGTGCTGTAGTGTGATGTGTGTAGTGTGCTGTAGTGTGCTGTAGTGTGATGTAGTGTGATGTGTGTAGTGTGCTGTAGTGTGCTGTAGTGTGATGTGTGTAGTGTGCTGTAGTGTGCTGTAGTGTGATGTAGTGTGATGTGTGTAGTGTGCTGTAGTGTGATGTAGTGTGATGTGTGTAGTGTGCTGTAGTGTGCTGTAGTGTGTTGTAGTGTGATGTGTGTAGTGTGCTGTAGTGTGCTGTAATTTGCTGTAGTGTGATGTGTGTAGTGTGCTGTAGTTTGTTGTAGTGTGTTGTAGTGTGCTGTAGTGTGTTGTGTGTAGTGTGTTGTAGTGTGCTGTAGTGTGTTGTAGTTTGCTGTAGTGTGTTGTGTGTAGTGTGTTGTAGTGTGCTGTAGTGTGTTGTAGTTTGCTGTAGTGTGTTGTAGTGTGCTGTAGTTTGCTGTAGTGTGCTGTAGTTTGCTGTAGTCTTTTGTAGTTTGCTGTAGTGTGTTGTAGTGTGCTGTAGTGTGTTGTAGTTTGCTGTAGTGTGTTGTAGTGTGCTGTAGTTTGTTGTAGTGTGTTGTAGTGTGCTGTAGTGTGTTGTAGTTTGCTGTAGTGTGTTGTAGTGTGTTGTAGTTTGCTGTAGTGTGTTGTAGTTTGCTGTAGTGTGTTGTAGTGTGCTGTAGTTTGTTGTAGTGTGTTGTAGTGTGCTGTAGTGTGTTGTAGTTTGCTGTAGTGTGTTGTAGTGTGTTGTAGTTTGCTGTAGTGTGTTGTAGTTTGCTGTAGTGTGTTGTAGTGTGCTGTAGTGTGCCGTAGTTTGCTGTAGTGTGCTTCACAAAGAACAGTCATTAGCAAAGAGAACACTGTAACCCACTGCCAAAGGGCTAATTAGCGGTTAGCGCATAAGATAAGCGCACTACATAATCCTGGCAGTGACCTCTATGTAAACAGAGCTTTCGTGCGTGTGTGCGTGTGTGTGTGTGTTCTAGCGTTAGAGCCATGTTCAGTGTTTGGTGTTTAGCGTTTAGCCGACTTTCTAATAAGAACACTAAGTTTTAGCGTTTGGGACGAAGCCGAAATAATGAGCGCATTGTTGTGTTTTAATGAGTGCCGTAATCCAGCACTCTGTTTCCCCTCGATATCGCTAAGCTCCACTGGAGGACTCATCACACAGGTTTAACACACACACACACACACACACACACACACAAACACACGGACAAAGTCACAACCTCGTGCCCTTCACCTTCAGTGTGTGAGTGTCGCTAAACTCAGCAGCGATGTGGAGCGAGCACAGGGAGTAGCGGCACGGTAAACAAGCGCAGCCCAAAACAAAGCACAACGCTAATTAGCCAATTAACGAGCAATTAAGCTCCTGGAGACTAATGGCCTGTTGTCTGGCTCGTTAGTGAATCCCGTTAGACTGACAGCTCCGTTAAGCTCTGCCGAGGCGAGGCGAGGCGAGGCGAGGGGGGGGCGCAGAAATGGGCCATCACTCAGACACTGGCATGAAGGACACATTATGATAATTCAGCATTCCTAAAATGTTAAGAGCATTTTTTTAATTTTAATTTTGATTTTAATTTAATGGATGTGGCTTAATGAATTTTACGCTCATTAAATAAACAGCTCTGTTTATTCCACAACATTTATTTACGTTACACAGCAGTGTTCTTACAGACGGAAATGTCATGTGTTACATAAAGCAACTGAGAAAGTTAATAAAAATAAAAACCTTAAATTGCACTCTATCACTTTATAAACCTCCGCCTTTAAACTTTAGGCCACGCCCCCTACTGACTCTAATACTTTAGGCCACACCTCCTACTTGACTCTGATGCTTTAGGCCACACCTCCTACTTGACTCTGATACTTTAGGCCACACCCACTACTTGACTCTGATGCTTTAGGCCACACCTCCTACTTCACGCTGATACTTTAGGCCACACCCACTACATGACTCTGATACTTTAGGCCACACCTCCTACTTCACTCTGATACTTTAGGCCACACCTCCTACTTCACTCTGATACTTTAGGCCACACCTTCTACTTGACTCTGATGCTTTAGGCCACACCCCCTACTTCACTCTGATACTTTAGGCCACATCCACTACTTGACTCTGATACTTTAGGCCACACCCCCTACTTCACTCTGATACTTTAGGCCACACCCACTACTTGACTCTGATGCTTTAGGCCACACCCCCTACTTCACTCTGATACTTTAGGCCACACCCACTACTTGACTCTGATGCTTAGGCCACACCCCCTACTTCACTCTGATACTTTAGGCCACACCCACTACTTGACTCTGATGCTTAGGCCACACCCCCTACTTCACTCTGATACTTTAGGCCACACCCACTACTTGACTCTGATGCTTCAGGTTACACCCGTATCTGACTTTGATTCTTTTGACCACGTCCCCTACAAACATCTGTTACTTTAGGCCACACCCCCATCTGAGTCTGATACTTTAGGCCACGCCCCCTTACTTGGGTCAGATGCTGGTTGTGAAGTGATGCTTTCATGAAGTGTTAGCGACATTAGCCTTGGAGTGATTATATTTCTGACTGAAATGTTGTGTTAAGAGGAAACGTGAAGACCCCGGTCAGCATTTTGTCTAAGGAACATGCTTGCTATGGCTTTGCCTGTTAATCTGCCGTATAAATATAAGGATTAAAAAAAAAAACCCAAATGTCAACACACATTAAAGGCGCACAGCTGTCTCCAATTAAACCTAGCAGATTGTGCTAATATATGCTAATAGAATTTGAGCTAATATTTAACGGCCCCACATATTGGCAGGGTCTGTTTTTATTCAGCAGAACAAGTGCGATAACTCGCACAACACCAAATCACAGGAGCAGGAAACGAGGAAATGAGGAAGTGAGGAAGCGAGGAAATGAAGCGAGGAAGTGAGTAAGCGAGGAAGTGAGTAAGCGAGGAAATGAGGAAGGCGAGGAAGGCGAGGAAATGAGGTAGTGAGGAAGTGAGTAAGCGAGTAAGTGAGGAAGTGAGGAAGCAAATAAACAAGGAAGTGAGGAAGCAAGTAAGCAAGGAAGTGAGGAAGTGAGGAAGCGAGGAAGTGAGGAAGCTAGGAAATGAGGTAGTGAGGAAGTGAGTAAGCGAGGAAGTGAGGAAGTGAGGAAGCGAGTAAGCGAGGAAGTGAGTAAGCGAGGAAGTGAGGAAATGAGTAAATGAGTAAATGAGGTAGTGAGTAAGCGAGGAAGTGAGGTAGTGAGGAAGAGAGGAAGTGAGAAAATGAGGTAGTGAGGAAGTTAGTAAGCGAGTAAGCGAGGAAGTGAGGAAGCGAGTAAGTGAGGAAGTGAGGAAATGAAGTGAGGAAGTGAGGAAATGAAGTGAGGAAGTGAGGAAATGAGTAAATGAGGTAGTGAGGAAGTGAGCGGGGGGAGGAAGATGTGTTCCGGAAAATGAGAGTGAAATGATCAGAGAGACGTTTTTTTTTTTTTTTAAATAAACACAAACAACAACAAAACAATTCTGTTTATTAGCTTTTGACTAATTTCGTGGATTAATGATCTGCTCTTTGAGGGAATTTCAGAGCTATTAATAATGCATGTGCAGTAATTAGCAGCGTAAATATTTACCCCGAGCTCGATTCCCTGCGCGTGCCACTTGTCAAGGAGGAAAAAAAAGAAAAAAGAAAGGAAAGAAAGAAAATGTGTTTTAGTGCTGTTAAATTTTTCTTGGTGTTTCTGATAAAATTATGGAATAAAAAAATGTTTTATTCGCCGTAACTCAGTTAAAATCAAGAAAAGATCAGGAAAGTTACATTAGCAGCACGTATAGTGGACATGTTTAGGATTCCAGCCAATCAGAGACCACGATTTCACTTCAAGAAAACGCTTACGCTAGCTTTTTTTTTTTTCAGTTATTAGCATTGGGTGATTTTTATCTCCTGCGCTGAATCGCTGCTGTATTTAATACTTTATTTTCAAGCTAGCGAGCGATTTAGCTACACTACTGACATAATGTCTCTGTGTAAGCTATTTATCTTTAGCTAACACATAACACAAGCTAAACAAGTTTAGCAAGATTAGCAAGTTAACGAGGATAGCTAACTAGCCGACAAGGTGAAAATTGTTCAGGTGTTTCATTACGCTAGCAAATTTTAAAGCAATCCTGAACCTGTCTTAAAACATTGCTAACTTGTTTTTATACATACTTACGATTATTATTTAATAAATTTTATAAATTGTAACTTAGCTTATAGTCAAACAGGAAACAAAAGGCATTATTATTAACAGGAAAATGCTAACTAGGTAATGCAGGGATTAAGATATTTACATTAGTGTATTTTTTTCTTTTTGCAAATTCATAATTTATAAAATCTTTGCTAATGTTACTAGCTAAGTGAAACACCTAAAGACTTCTTAACTAGTTGGCTTACCAGCTAGCCTTGCTAACTTGCTAATGACACAATAAAAATACATAAGCTAGCTTGTGCTAATTTAAAGCTATTTACATCCTAAAATTAAATCTTAACATTAAGAAGAGGAGTGTGTCACCTGTGCTATGCTAATTAGCCAATGCTAATTCGCACCTTCTAAACGGTGCCATGCTAGGAAACATGAAAGCTAGCAACATGCTAACACAGAACATAATATAAGAGAAATCCCTGCGAGATTAAAAAAACAGGAACGTTTAGAAAATAATCAGAAAAAAATTTCACGCTAAATTTCAATCATTAGCATGAACTCATTAGCATTGAGACTCCATCATGCTAAAGAAGAACATCATTAGCAGATCTAGAGCCAGTGGAAGGCCTTTTGTCAAGCAGCGTGTTGCTTTTGCTAGTCTGCTAATTAGCCTGCGCTAATTAAAACACACCTGCCATGCTACAGAACATCAAAGCCAGCGAGACGGTAAGCACGCTAGCGCGGTATGTCGGTGAAATCCCTGCTCAGAAACGTCGGCGTGAGAGAGACGACTAGCGGAAATCATCCTCAAATCCTGTCATTAGCATCACGACCCTGACATGCTAAAGTTCACATCATTAGCTGCTTCGGAAGGAAGATCCCTTAAAAATGAGGCGACGTGTTCAGCCAGAGCTACGCTAATGACACACGCCATCTGGACACCACCATGCTAGCAAAGGTTAACGCTAGCAGCAGACTAGCGCAGATTAGAGGAGGAATTCCTGCTGAGGCGAACAGACGAGAGGAGAGAGAGAGAGACACGTTTAAAAAAAAACACACACACCTGGAATGATGATCAGGAGAGAGAGACAGAGACAGAGAGAGACAGAAAGAGAGAGAGAGAGAGACAGAGAGAGAGAGAGAAAGAGAGACAGAAAGAGAGAGAGAGAGAGACAGAGAGAGACAGAGAGAGAGAGACAGAGAGAGAGAGAGAGAGACAGACAGAGACAGATAGATAGAGAGAGAGAGAGATAGAGAGACAGATAGAGACAGAGAGAGACAGAAAGAGAGAGAGACAGAGAGAGAGACAGAGATAGATAGAGAGAGAGAGAGAGAGAGATAGAGAGACAGACAGAGAGAGAGAGAGAGAGAGAGAGATAGATAGATAGATAGATAGATAGATAGATAGAGAGAGGTTGGTCGGGAGAAGAAACAGAACACCTTCCAAAACTAGTTCATTACAGGAAAAAAGTAATTCCACACACACACACACACACTCTGGTCTAGACCTATAAAGAAGGACTGTTTTAAACATCACACTCGTCAAAATGCTGTTTACATTTTCCTCATTTTCTCATTTTCTCAACTCTACAGACAGAGCTGTAGACAGACAGACAGGTGAGCAGACAGACAGGTGAGGAGACAGACAGAAAGTGACAGACAGGTGAGGAGACAGACAGAAAGTGACAGACAGGTGAGCAGACAGACAGAAGGTGACAGACAGGTGAGCAGACAGACAGATGAGGAGACAGGTGAGCAGACAGACAGGTGAGCAGACAGACAGGTGAGCAGACAGACAGAAGGTGACAGACAGGTGAGCAGACAGACAGAAAGTGACAGACAGGTGAGCAGACAGACAGAAGGTGACAGACAGGTGAGCAGACAGACAGAAGGTGACAGACAGGTGAGCAGACAGACAGAAAGTGACAGACAGGTGAGCAGACAGACAGAAAGTGACAGACAGGTGAGCAGACAGACAGAAGGTGACAGACAGGTGAGCAGACAGACAGAAAGTGACAGACAGGTGAGCAGACAGACAGGTGAGCAGACAGACAGGTGAGCAGACAGACAGAAGGTGACAGCCTGGCACAGACTGATACAGAGAGACAGAGAGCTAGGCAGATAGAACGTGAGCATTTGATTGGTTGTTTAAAATGCTAATATTTTCACACACACCAAAGCTAATATGCTAGTTCTATACACTAGCATGCTAACATTCCGCTAATCCTTCTACTAAAACAGCTAATAAAATAAAACGATGCTACTTCTTCTGTCTTCAGTTTTTACTTTACTAGCTAGTTAATCTGGCTAATCTATGCTAAGCTAGCTGGCTAGTCGACTAGCCAGTCAACTTTCCTCCAGAACTCCACACCTCACATGCTAACCAGTTATTAGCTTATTAGCTAGCAGGCTTTAAGCTAGCTATATTATGTTTTCTATTACAGTGACTCATCTTGCTGTTTCCACGGACGCTAATTATGTTTTATCTGATTAGCTTTGAGAGCAAAATAATTAGCGATATCACAACATTTTTCTTTTTTTTTTCTTTCTCATCCTCCAAGTTCAGCACCTTTTTTATTATTATTATTTTAATACTAAAAAAGTAAGAGAAGCAAACAGATGGAGGTGTGAGAGAAAGGTTGTGCTACGATCAGGAAAAGCGTCCTCCGTTCGTTTTCGTCTCCTTTTTCACGCGACGCGACGCGACGCTCTCGCCGTGCCGGTTTTGTTGTTACGGCTCACACTTTGGCCCCTGATGAATTCTGAAAATGTTAAGATTTGCATTTCAATCTGCTGACCCTCTCCTCACTTTCCTTTTCAGAGCGATAAAAATTCCTCTGATAAAGAATTTGCTCTCTCTCTCTCTCTCACTCTCTCTCTCTTTCCCCCAGAGCTGAATGAAATGAATCGGGCAGCGCCGGTTTGTAAAAAAGCCCTGCTGCAGCGAGCGTAATTGCCGTTTCCCCTCTCCATCATTACGGCGGACGCTTTTGGCGTCCTGTTTACGAGCTAAATAAATATCCACACAAAACATCTGGAGCTACAAAAGAGGCCTTAAGTGGACTCTTAAAAGGAGCTGAAGAGGAAAATATAGAGCGAGAGAGAGAGAGAGGGAGAGAGAGGGAGAGAGAGAGAGAGAGGGAGAGAGAGAGAGAGCGAGTGGCTCTTTTACTACGAGGCATAAACCCGAATGATGTCAGCGGGGAAAACACTTTAATTACCGTGTCGTTTTTAAGAGCCGGGATCCATTACAGCTCCGATACACGGCTTTATTCAGGCGGCGGCGAGGGGAACGATCCGTACGTCTGACCTTCACCGCTCAGCTCGTACGCTATTCCACACCGATAAACAGCTCACTCATCTATCTATCTATCTATCTATTCATTTATTCATCAGTTTATTTATTTATTTATTTATTTACTCATTTATCTATCTATCTATCTATCTATCTATCTATTTATCTAGCGATCTATTTATTTATTTATTAATCTATTTATTAATCTATCTATCTTTCTCTCTATTAATTAATCAATCTATCGCAATCTATTTATTTATTTATTTATTTATTTATTTATGTATTTACTTATTTATCTATCCATCAATTTATCTATTAATTAATTCATCTATCTATCTATCTATCTATCTGTCTATCTGTCTATTCTGTCTATTAATTTATTTATCTATCTGTCTATCTTTTTCATTTATTTACTTGTTTATCTATCTATCTATCTATTAATTGATTTATTTATCTATCTATCTGTCTATCTGTGTGTCTATTAATTAATCTATTTATTTATTTATTTATTTATTTATCTATTAATTTATCTATCTATCCCCTCCCCCCATTTTTTTTTTTTTAACAAGCACGATGATGAATTTTCGTAAGCGAGTGACGTTTTTCCAGGAAACGCCGCCTGACCTCCTTCTCACCCGCCCACGTCATGCATATTCATTACACAACCTGAGAAAAGGGGAGGGGCTACACGTTACAGAAGTGCGGGATTTTTTTTAAAAACATTGACACCACGGCGCTGTTGAATTCTGTATTCTGATTGGTCAGTAGGTGGATGTTGATTAGTTTTCTAATGAGCTCGTTCTGATACGTTATTGTTTCTATAGCAACAGCTCGTTCACAGAGGCGTGTACTAATTGGAGGTTTACTTAACATATTCTTTTAACATTTATGGAAGGAGTCTCCAGTGTCAGAGGTAAAACTAACTTTTCCGACATCTTCAGGACAGAGGAGTTTACGCTTCTTTGTGCGGTTTCTCGCTAACGTGCGTAACAAGCTGCGTTTATTATTATTTTTATCTTATTAACTTTGAGAGAGAGAATAAAGAGACTCTGGTGAGGGAACGACTGTTTATAGCTGCTATAACGTAAGCGACAACAGGAACTCACTCGTTTCCAACAACATTAAATGTAACCATAAGTGGATAAAACCACAATGTGTCATGTTTAATTAATAAATAAGTAATTGTAATTTGCTGTGGTGGAAGAGGAATAAAACACTCTGGGCTGCGTTTCATCACGATTTCATTTTATTTCGTATTTTATTTTCCACAGTGATAGTAGCTAACTCGCTATGCTAGGTAGCTGTTTACTATTTATCACTTAGCAACTCTTCTTTCATCGTCTTTAATAATAATTAATAATAAGCAATTTATGTTTATCTCTTTTTTCAAAGTTGTGCTTTCATTATAAAGCTAGCTAGTGAGATAACAGGCTGCAGGTATATTTTAGCATAAATAATATTAATAGTAATAATTTTATAATTCATTGATACTATGCAATAATTCAACCAAATGCACTTAAGTTAAAGGATGCAAAATGTTATTTTATTTATTTATTTTTTTTAATTAAATAATTATAATAGATTCATGGATTATGGTAATATTTATACAAAATATGTTTATTATATATAGTATATTTGTGATATTTATAATGAAGGACACAAATCATAAATCAGATTACACAGTTTATAATTTCCTGTGAAGGATACCCACTTGCAGGGCATTATGGGTAACACACACACACACACACACACACACACACCAAAACACACTAAGAATACACACCGTATGAACATCAAATTACCATCATCAAAAGCAGCTGAAAGACTCCTAAGTAGAGCTACTCAGTGTGAGACGGAGCATGTGTTTAACACATTAGCTCTGTGTGTGTGTGTGTGTGTGTGTGTGTGTGTAATGTACCATAGCTCATTCCTGACTCCTCATCCTAGGGGTCAAAGCCACTTTATAAGGTCAGCACACCTAAAATTTATGAGCGCTGATTGTTTCTGACAGGAGTTATTGCTGTAAAACAGATGTTATTTCCGTCACACGGACCGCTGAAGCGGCGAGGATGAAATAAAGAGCTACGCAGCAGCCGCGGGGTCAGGCGCCTCTCACCCTCAAACTTTTAAAATTTATCGTCTTTTACTGAAGACCTGCGTGGGGTCGGAAATGAACTCTAAAACCTTCTGTGTCTGAGGAGATTTTTCACTCACGGAAAGATCACTCTTTAAAGAGTTTTATTTATATAGCTATATCTGCTCTTCTTAGCTTACTACAAAGGTTCTAGTTTGAAATCCTTTGTGATACTAAGGTTCTACTGTTTCAGATTTTAAAGCCTGGATCACACTTCATTTAAACTACACGTACACAAGATGGCCGCCGCACACATCCTCTTTGTGTGTCCATGTGGTGCTGTGGTGCAATACCAACATGAACAACGGGGGGCGCTGAAAAACGACATGACAGCAAGACAGATGTAATGGCCTTACATACCATCTACGCTGGTGACGTTGCTCCTGTTTCCGCCGTCTTCACAAAAATAAACAATAAATTAGCATCCTCGTCTGTCGCGGTGTTAAGTGTTGACACGCAAAATCCGAAGAACTCCTTAAGGAATATATTCCGGTGCCACCAGGAATGTTTCAGCTCTACACTGCCCCCTAGTGGATACAGCCTTTAATCCTCTGGATACACATAAAGTTCGCAGACGACTACATGACCAACGCGGCTTTAGTAGTAGCTGTGTTCCTACACGTACGCAAAGTGAAATTAAAATCTATTTGCAGCTTAAGAGTGTATGAGCTCTGTCTCAAATCATACTATGCAATAAGCACTACGTTCTTTACGCTTCGTAGCTGATTATGTAGATTGTGCGTATGTGGCACAGCTCTAATACGGAATAATCTCAGTGAAATAAAGCGCTGATACAAACTGGTTAAATATTGATTTACCTTCTGGGGATCTGAAGCCTCAGCTGTGTCACTCGGGGTGAATAAATGTCGCTTCTGTAAATAATGAACAAAGTCCAAGGCCAAGCAACAACATAACTCATCTCCTGCTAAAAAAAAACACACACAAGCTAAATCAGAGATACACCACCATCAGAGTTACACCATCATCAGAGTTACATTGTCAGAGATACACCACCATCAGAGATACACCATCATCAGAGAAACACCATCAGAGATACACCATCATCAGAGATACACCATCAGAGATACACCATCATCAGAGATACACCATCAGAGATACACCGTCATCAGAGATACACCGTCATCAGAGTTACACCATCATCAGAGATACACCATCAGAGATACACCGTCATCAGAGATACACCGTCATCAGAGTTACACCATCATCAGAGTTACACCATCATCAGAGTTACATTGTCAGAGATACACCACCATCAGAGATACACCATCATCAGAGATACACCATCATCAGAGATACACCATCAGAGATACACCGTCATCAGAGATACACCGTCATCAGAGTTACACCATCATCAGAGATACACCATCAGAGATACACCGTCATCAGAGATACACCGTCATCAGAGTTACACCACCATCAGAGTTACACCATCATCAGAGTTACATCGTCAGAGATACACCACCATCAGAGTTACACCATCATCAGAGTTACATCGTCAGAGATACACCATCATCAGAGATACACCATCAGAGATACACCGTCATCAGAGATACACCACCATCAGAGATACACCATCAGAGATACACCGTCATCAGAGATACACCACCATCAGAGATACACCATCAGAGATACACCGTCATCAGAGATACACCACCATCAGAGATACACCACCATCAGAGTTACACCACCATCAGAGATACACCACCATCAGAGATACACCACCATCAGAGTTACACCATCATCAGAGTTACATCGTCAGAGATACACCACCATCAGAGATACACCATCATCAGAGATACACCGTCATCAGAGATACACTGTCAGAGATACACCGTCATCAGAGACACACCATCATCAGAGATACACCGTCATCAGAGATACACTGTCAGAGATACACCGTCATCAGAGACACACCATCATCAGAGATACATGACCCTCAGAGATACACTGTCAGAGACACACCATCAGAGATACACCGTCATCAGAGACACACCATCATCAGAGATACACCGTCATCAGAGATACACCACCATCAGAGATACACCACCATCAGAGTTACACCATCATCAGAGTTACATCGTCAGAGATACACCACCATCAGAGTTACACCACCATCAGAGTTACACCATCATCAGAGTTACATCGTCAGAGATACACCACCATCAGAGTTACACCACCATCAGAGTTACATCGTCAGAGATACACCACCATCAGATATACACCATCAGAGATACACCACCATCAGAGATACATGACCCTCAGAGATACACTGTCAGAGACACACCATCAGAGATACACCATCATCAGAGATACACCACCATCAGAGATACACCACCATCAGAGTTACACCATCATCAGAGTTACATCGTCAGAGATACACCACCATCAGAGTTACACCATCATCAGAGTTACATCGTCAGAGATACACCACCATCAGATATACACCATCAGAGATACACCGTCATCAGAGATACACCACCATCAGAGTTACACCACCATCAGAGTTACACCATCATCAGAGTTACATCGTCAGAGATACACCACCATCAGAGATACACCATCATCAGAGATACACCACCATCAGAGATACACCATCATCAGAGATACACCGTCATCAGAGATACACTGTCAGAGATACACCGTCATCAGAGACACACCATCATCAGAGATACACCGTCATCAGAGATACACTGTCAGAGATACACCGTCATCAGAGACACACCATCATCAGAGATACATGACCCTCAGAGATACACTGTCAGAGACACACCATCAGAGATACACCGTCATCAGAGACACACCATCATCAGAGATACACCGTCATCAGAGATACACCACCATCAGAGATACACCACCCTCAGAGATACACTGTCAGAGACACACCATCAGAGATACACCGTCATCAGAGATACACCACCATCAGAGATACACCACCATCAGAGATACGGCGTCATCAGAGATACGCCATCATCAGAGATACACCACCATCAGAGATACACCATCATCAGAGATACACCACCATCAGAGATACACCACCATCAGAGATACACCACCATCAGAGATACACTGTCAGAGATACACCACCATCAGAGATACGGCGTCATCAGAGATACACTACCATCAGAGATACACCACCATCAGAGATACACCACCATCAGAGATACATGACCCTCAGAGATACACTACCATCAGAGATACGCCATCATCAGAGATACACTGTCATCAGAGACACACCACCATCAGAGATACGCTGTATTTATATATATAATATATTCTGTATTTATTTAGCATGTAGCATGATTAGCTAAAAAGGGAAATATGAAAATATTCAGAGAGATTTTTCTGTCTGTTTCAGTCTTTCATTCTAAAGACATGCAGTGTTAGAGAAATGTGTGGGAGGAGAAATGGGAATAAGTGTGTGTGTGTGTGTGTGTGTGTGTGTGTGTGGGAGGTTTTGTGTCCTTCACCCCTCTCCCTCCTGACAGTGATTGCAGGAAACGCACTGACGTATTTGAAAAAAGAAAACTTTATTTGAAAGAGAGAGCGGGCGCTGAAGGTCGCATAAAGAGGAGGAGAAAGAGACGAACGTGAACATTATTTCACACCCCAGTGAGAATGAAGTTTTCCACCAACACACACACACACACACACACACACACACACACACTGAATAAATGGCTTCTGATCTGCTTTACTGACTCACTGCACAGGAAGTGTGTACGTGTGTGTTTGATTATTATTACTACAAATGAACCAGTTATTTTATTTACCTTTAAAGCTACATGCACACCTGTCAACATAACCCCACCCCCTTCCATGACTCCGCCCATCCCCTCAATTCTATTCAAAAGGTGACACTAACTTGCAATTGGGAGACACACACCTACATGCATACGCAAAATAAACGCACACACTGTGTGTGTATGTGTGTGTGTGTGTGTGTGTGTGTATATGTGTGTGTGTGTGTGTGTGTGTGTGTGTGTTTCTCTGTGATGTATTGTTCCCTCCTATACTTGGACACTTTTCTTAAACACTATGATCAGTGCCCTTTTGTGAGAGCCGACCCACAATGCAGCAGTGTTTTTATCCCTTGGTCCCTAATTACAGAGGAGGACGGAGAGAGAGAGAGAGAGAGAGAGAGAGAGAGAGAGAGAAATAGAGATAAACTGAGACACAGATGTGAGAGAAAGAGAGAGAGAGTTTGTATTACTGTGTGTATGATTCTCGAGTGCAGACTAGGGATCGATTGTAGAAGCACAGATAAAGGCTTGAGTTTAGATATGGGATCGAGTGTAGATGAAGGATCGACAGTAGATGAGGGATCGAGTGTAGATGAAGGATTGATTGTAGATGAGGGATCGATCAGTGGGTTCAAGCGTAGACGAGGGATCGAGTGTGTATATATGGGATCGAGTGTAAACAAGGGATCAAGTGTAGATGTGAGATTGAGTGTAGATGCGGGATCAAATGTAGACGAAGGATCGAGTGGAGATGAAGGAGCAAATGTAGATGAGAAATTGAGCACAGATGACATTTTAAATAGAGGTAAGGGATTGAGTGTAGATGAGGGATCGAGCGGAGGACAGGGATCAGCTATTGATGAGGGATCAAGTGGAGGATAGGGATCAGCTATTGATGAGGGATCGAGCGGAGGAGAGGGATCAGCTATTGATGAGGGATCGAGTGGAGGAGAGGGATCAACTACTGATGAGGGATCTAGTGGAGATGAGGGATCGGGTCTACTGTAGATGACGGAACGAGATTGAAGGATTTGTACTCACACATGTCTTTAGTACATCAGGGCCTGTAGCCTGTGTTGAGGTAAATTATTATTGTTTTTTGTTTTTGTTTTTGTTTTTTTTTTTACACACAACATCATCATGGAAGGTGCATCTGCTGTTTTCCAAAACATTTTATTATTTTCTCTCAGCAGTAGAAGTCCTTTGGCTACTTTCTACCTGGATGAAAGTTAAATAACGCAAAAATCTACCTTTTTTATCTTTTAGCATAAAAACACAATTACACACAAATATCAATTTATTTGGGAAAATTATTCCGTGTGTAAATTTCTCACAGATCCTGAATTTATTTTTATAAATGACAAAAAACAATCAGAGCTAAAATGCAGTAGTGTGCATACAGCCTTCAGGTCTATGTAGTTAATATATACTGTCTCTCTCTCTGTCTATCTCTCTTTCTCTCTCTCTCTCTCTCTCTCTCTCTCTGTCTATCTCTCTCTCTGGACTGTGTGTAAATAAAAACACCTCCCTGTCGACACATTTGTAGTGCTCTGCTTTTTATTAACGAGAGACAGAACGCAGTAATGAACTGTGAACACACCACTTCCTTCCCTTTTCACTCAACCTACCACCATCTGTCTCTCTCTCTCTCTCTCTCTGTCTCTCTCTCTCTCTCTCTTTCTCTCCCCACATCATTATTTTACACAGACATGCTTCCAAATTAACTCTGGCATCTTGCCGCTTGTTTTCCGTTTGCTCCGTCTCTCACCACGTCAGCGAAAAGGCAGACTAAATTAGCTTCATTTCTCTCCGTTTAATTCCTGGCGGTGTGATACAAAATGCAATTATCCATTATTTTTCCTCCCCGTAATTAAAACCGGTTTATTTAGCGGGTGATTTGGCCTGAACGTGAGTTAGCTGTAATACTGACTGACACTCTGTGTGAGCTGAACGTCTCGCTTCGCTAGAAAGAAAATGATGAAATTTCACCAGGAGTTTAGCTGTGTGCATAATTTAAAAAAAAAAAAAAAAAATTTACGCCACGGTGACATGCCGTGTGCCGCATTTAACTTTTACATCGTGAAGTTTGTGAAATAATACTGTCTAAATCTCAAAGATTTTTTTTATTATTTCAGCCTAAAAATCTTTCTCTAGAAGACAAAAATATAACCGCAGCTTGTTCCGCATGTTACCGAGAAACCGCAAAGAAGCGTAAACTCCTCTGTCCTGAAGTCAGAAAACTTAAAGTTACAGCTTTACCTCTGACTGTTACAAAGCGCTGACACTGGAGACTCCTTCCGTCTGAGCTGTTACTATAGAAACGATAACGTATCAGAACGAGCGCATTAATATAAACCTGCGTTACTGTCAGAGCTGCTGTTATAGAAAACTAATCAACACCTTCTGACCAATCAGAGTGCAGGATTCAGCAGCGCTGTGGTGTAAATAAATAAAATAAATATAAACATTGCGTAGATTTGATTTTTGTTTCAAATTCTCCTTTAATAGGAAAGTGATTTAGATTGGAAAGTGAAAAAAATCTTCTGAAATTAAAAAGAAGTAAATAAACAAGTAAGTTAGTAAGTAAATAAATAAATAAGAAAAGAAAGAAAAAAGAGATTAAAAAATTGTGAGTAAATAAATAAACAAGTAAGTAACTAGGTAAAAATCTAAACAAATAAATAAATAAATATACAAATAAACAAGTAAGTTAATAAAATAAATAAATAAGCAAGCAAATAAATAAAAAAACAAGTTAATAAACAATTATATAAGTAAATAAATAAGCAAGTAAATAACCAAGTAAAAATCTAAATAAAATAGAAATAATTACCCAAATAAACAAGTTAGTAACTAACTAAATAAATTAATAAATAAGCAAATAAATAAAGAAAGAAATAGATTAATATACAGTTATGTATGTAAATAAATAAGCAAGTAAGTAACTAGGTAAATAAATAAATAAATAAATAAATAATCAAGTTAGCAACTAAAATAAATAAGCAAATGAAATAAGAAATAAACAATTGTGTAAGTAAATAAATAAACAAGTAACTACGTAAAAATAAGTAAATAAACAAATAAACAAACAACAAATGAATAAATGTGTGGTGCACATCCTCTCTGTGCTATCCTCCCTACTGTTTTCAGCCAATCAGAACGCTCCGTTACTCCGTTACTGATATCATCCAATAGTGACGCAGTGTTGAGTGTTTGATAAGTGAAGAAAATAAAAGCAGTTAACGCACTGAGACTTCACACTGAAACCCTGACGCTCGCTGTAGCGCGTTAGCGTTCTATCTTTATCAGGCGCTAGTCGATTAAAAAGCGCTTTAGCTCACGGCCTTTGTGCTTAATCGAGAGCGATTTCGACCCCGGAGCCGATGAGCCGGCGCGCGCCGTCACCGCGCTCCTCTCCCTAATGGCTTCCCGTTGGTTATCGCTAATGACCAGCGCGGTTAATGGACTGCAGAGAGCCGAGAGAGAGAAAAAAACACAGTGGATTTGCACAGCAGCGTACGCTAATAAAATAACATCTCAGCATAACTGCGTCCTGTAACAGCAAGAGCTCTGTTTATTCTGACAGAACGCAGCGTCAGGCGCAACTACCACCCAACTACCGCACTACTACTGTACAACTACCACCCAACTACCGCGCTACTACTGTACAACTACCACCCAACTAACGCGCTACTACTGTACAACTACCACCCAACTACCATGCTACTACTGTACAACTACCACCCAACTAACACGCTACTACTGTACAACTACCACCCAACTACCGCGCTACTACTGTACAACTACCACCCAACTACCATGCTACTACTGTACAACTACCACCCAACTAACGCGCTACTACTGTACAACTACCACCCAACTACCGCACTACTACTGTACAACTACCACCCAACTACCGCGCTACTACTGTACAACTACCACCCAACTACCGCGCTACTACTGTACAACTACCACCCAACTACCATGCTACTACTGTACAACTACCACCCAACTAACGCGCTACTACTGTACAACTACCACCCAACTACCGCGCTACTACTGTACAACTACCACCCAACTACCGCGCTACTACTGTACAACTACCACCCAACTACCATGCTACTACTGTACAACTACCACCCAACTAACGCGCTACTACTGTACAACTACCACCCAACTACCGCGCTACTACTGTACAACTAACGCGCTACTACTGTACAACTACCACCCAACTAACGCGCTACTACTGTACAACTACCACCCAACTACCATGCTACTACTGTACAACTAACGCGCTACTACTGTACAACTACCACCCAACTAACGCTCTACTACTGTACAACTACCACCCAACTACCATGCTACTACTGTACAACTACCACCCAACTAACGCTCTACTACTGTACAACTACCACCCAACTACCGCACTACTACTGTACAACTACCACCCAACTACCGCGCTACTACTGTACAACTACCACCCAACTACCGCGCTACTACTGTACAACTACCACCCAACTACCATGCTACTACTGTACAACTACCACCCAACTAACGCGCTACTACTGTACAACTACCACCCAACTACCGCGCTACTACTGTACAACTACCACCCAACTACCGCGCTACTACTGTACAACTACCACCCAACTACCATGCTACTACTGTACAACTACCACCCAACTAACGCGCTACTACTGTACAACTACCACCCAACTACCGCGCTACTACTGTACAACTACCACCCAACTACCATGCTACTACTGTACAACTACCACCCAACTAACGCTCTACTACTGTACAACTACCACCCAACTAACGCGCTACTACTGTACAACTAACGCGCTACTACTGTACAACTACCACCCAACTAATGCGCTACTACTGTACAACTACCGCGCTACTACAGAACAACTACCACCCAACTAACGCGCTACTACCACGCAACTACTGCACAACTAACGCGCTACCACCGTACAACTACAACGCAACTACCACCCAACTACCGTACAACTACAATGCAACTACTGCACAACTACCGTGCTACTACCATGCAACTACTGCTCAACTACCGTGCTACTACCGTACAACTACAACGCAACTACCACCAAACTACCGCGCTACTACCGTGCAACTACCACGCAACTACTGCACAACTACCGCGCTACCACCGTGCAACTACTGCGCTAACAGTCTGTAAAAAACTAAAAGCTAATCTAACCTAGCAACAGAAAGCTAATCTAACCTAGTGACAGAAAGCTGCGTTTAGTTGCTTAAATGACATCGCAGGCGGAGTGTCAGACAGAGGAGCTGTCAATCAAGTATGCTCATTAGAATATTAGGCCACACCCACCAGGACAGTCTCAGATCAGTGTGATCAGAGTTTCTGTTGCTTCATCAGATTTACACCTTGTTTTTTTTCCTCAGACTTTGCTGGATGTTTAACAGACACTCAGATTTGATGTTATATAAACTTTATTATATAAATTCAGTAAAATCTACTATAAATTATAAACAGTTTAATATGTAAATTGACTGTAAGACACAGGGAAGTGGTGTAGGATTCCTGAAGACTTCGGGGACGTAATAACGTTTCTGTTCTATGTGCTGGAGGTGTGACAGTATTTCAGAATCCCGTCTCCGATCAATACGTCGCGGAATAAAGTCCTTGAAGTCTTTAAAGTGTGTTTCTCCCGGGAGGCCGGAGGAGTTCGGTGTTCATCAGGAGATTTCACGTTTAACGGCCGTTTTTTACGACATCACTCTCCGGGTTTTGGTTATAGACCGAGGGCAGAGTCAGGGATGAAAAATCCTTTTAATTTTCTCGGTGCGAAACTTCCCGAGGTGATGATGCACATCAATCCCGCTCCGCGCCGCTCCCTCACTCCCCGCTAATGGAGGGCCGACGCCGTTTTCTTCTCGTCTTTCTTCTCGTTTTTTTTCCTCTTCGCCCGTAGCGCTCGCCGGCTCATTTGATTTTTGGTCTAATCACCGGCGCTGAGGAGCGGCTAAAATGAAAATGTCGCCTCGTTTCTTTCCTCCCACTGAGACGCGATTCAATCAAATCCCCCAAAAAAGAAAACAGGAACGGTGATGTGTTTCCATCAGACACTGCGATGGGGTGAGGAGAAACGTCATGACATCATCAGAAAGCGCCAGGCAAAATACTGTCATTATTTATTTATTTATCACTTCATCTTCTCATTCTCCATTTACATAACAACATAACTGTTACTGTCTCTCTCTCACTGTCTCTCTCTCTGTATCTCTGTCTCTCTCTTTGTCTCTCTCTCTCTCTCTGTCTCTCTCTTTGTGTCTCTCTCTCTCTGTATCTCTGTCTCTCTCTTTGTGTCTCTCTCTCTCTGTCTCTCTCTTTGTGTCTCTCTCTCGCTGTCTCTCCCTCTCTGTCTCTCTCTCTGTATCGCTCTCTCTCCCTCTGTCTCTCTCTCTGTCTCTCTCTCACTCTCTGTGTTTCTCTCTCTGTCTCATTTTTTGTCTCTCTCTCATGGTCTCTCTGTGCCTCTCTTTTTTAGTCTCAATCTCTGTCACTCTGTCTCTCTCTCTCTTTATTCTGTCTCTCTCTCACACTATCTCTCTCTTTCTCTCTTTCTGCCTCTGCAGTTTTTCCCTCCGCTCTGTTTATCGCTTCATCTTGCGGTGGGACGTTTATTTTCTCTCTCACACTGAGAAGCGAGACACAAAGCGCCGCTGTTACTACGATAAAAACTAAAAAAACCCCAACGGTGGAAAACTCGGGTGGGTTCAGCTTTCTCTTTTTCCTGTATCTCACTCGCTTTTTTTCTTTCTGCGGTTGTTTGCTGTGTGTGTGTGTGTGTGTGTGTGTGCGGTTTTCAGATCGTGCTCGCTGATTGGGAGATCGATTTACAGCACAGTGCAAAAGTAATGGCGCGCCAACCTGAGCTAACGGAAAAAAGAAAAGATTAAAGATGTGTATCCATCGTAGGCTGCGTTTCAAACTCGCCCTCGTTCACTTGTCCCCTTCGATTAAAGGGAAACTGAAAAATTGACGTTCTCTATAAACACAAAAGCGTTTCTATCACATTTTGTTGTGTTTTTAGTGTTTCCTTGACATGAAGGCGGGAGTTCAGGATTTCTAGTCCACTTCTCAGGGCGTGTTAGCGGTCTCCACACATTTACTGATCCGATAAATCCATCAGCTCTTCCTGCGAACACTCCAGTTTATGGAATATGCTGTAACTCATTAGTGTAAATCGTTTGCACTCTTGTGGTTCTGCACAATGAGCCACGACCGCACGCGGCACACTGATCAATAACGATAAACGCAGTGCTAATGGATCAGACCGCGCTGTCCAATCGGATCTGTTCATCATTCATCCTATCACATCTATAATACACTGAAAAATCTAATATCACCAAGATGGCGTTTTCCCAGCAGTCCCATAATTCTTTACACCAGATTATAAAAAACGGAAAGCATACAGCTTCTGAGGGCGTTCGCTATATTGTCTGGAGATCAGTAGTCAGGAGCGTGAGAGCTAAATTGTCCGTGCTGTCTGGGTGGGAGGAGCATACTCTAACTCCCCTGTCAATCACTGCGGCATCAGCCAATCATCGGCATCTGTGAGCTCATGTATGCAGAAGAGGGCAGATAGCACTTTCCTCCGAGTGTGTTACGCCGTCAGTGACGCAGAACGAGCATCAATTCAAAATTCATTTTCGATTCGGAATTGGAAGATGACCAAATTAGGGAGAAAAAGAAAAATCTGCTACCCTCAGAGGTGTGAACTACACGCAGGTTATTTTAATAATATGAAAATGAAGCTCAGAAAAATCTTAAGCAGCTGCGTAACCCGACTCTGAATACCAGCAACTTTCCTCACGGATACACTGACGCAACTGAACACGACTCTGAGTGAACATGCAAAATATGTTCCATAAAAAGGACAATGTTTGAAACTACACAACGTTTCCTCCAGAACAGAACACACAGGGAGTGTCGATGAGGATGAGGATGAGGATGAAAATAATGATGAAGATGATGTTTTCCCTGTCATCTGGAGCTCTATATGAGTAAAGGGAGGTTAATGAAGACTACAGAAGCAAGAAAAAAAGTGGATCAGTCTAATTAGCAGTGTTTCTTTTTCACTGATAAAGCCAAACATTCCCGAGAGGACACGTCTTGTCCCGAGTCCCTGGAGAGAGACGAGACGAGACAAGAGAGAGAGAGAGAGAGAGAGAAAAAGAAATGTCCTTTCTGTTCAGCTCTGGCAGCGAACGCAGCGCTCTGATTTGTGCAGCCCTGAGGGGATGCGGATAAAACACGGGCCCATCTGTCACACGGGGAATTGAACACAGCCCGTTACAGTAAAGTGTATTTGCATCCTCGAACTGCTTTATTACGACGCCAGCTGAGGCCTCCGAGGCCTGAGCGTAACTGAGCGACACTTTTAAACGGATCTGACGCTGGATCACGGGGGGGGGGACACGTCTCTCCTGCGTCTCTCCTGCGTTATTGAGTCGGACAAGAGGCAAGCCGAACGGAGAAGAAAATCAGGAGTGAAGCAGTGGATGGGAAAGAACATGAATAATAAAACACACACATATGTTCTCCTCTCTCTGTACTCTTTTCTCTCTTTATATATACAAACACACACACACATATGCACTTTCTGCCATTATTTCTTTTTCTTTCTCTCCTAATCTTATTTTAAAAATTTTCTTCTGATACTTTTAATGCATCTTTTTCTCTCTTCCTTTGTCTTTCCTCCTTTTGTATTTATTTCCCTTGTTTTCTTTCCCTCTCTTTCTTATAAGTAGCTTTAATATTTAAAAGTAATAGCTAATTGTGTAAAACTATTTATTATGTATTCCTCTGGAGAGGGAATAACAATGGCGGCAGGTTTAAAAATAAATAAATAAATTATATATATATATATATATATATATATATATATATATATATATAATTACACATTATAGTGAAGCTGGGATTGTGAACAGATGCAACGTGGTGGAGGAGAACGAGAATTAAAAAATAATAATAAAAAGACAGCATTAAGCTCGATTAAATTCAATAAGCACAGGTTTGTGTCTTATAAAAAATAAAATAAATAAATAAGCAAGAAACAATATGCAAAATAATGTTTTCTGCAACATCATTTAAAATTCCACCAGCATGAATTCAATGTTCAATATTTAAAGGAACAAATAAAATGTAATAAATGTGTTAAGAGTATGTTATGATGTGTGTATAATGCGTTATGATGTGTATAATGCATTACATGTTATGTTATGAAGTCTTTATAACGTGTTATCATGCATGTGTGTGTAATGTGTGTATAATGTGTTATAATGAGTACATGATGTGTATATGATCTGTTATATTGTGTGTATAATGTGTTATGATGTGATATAATGTGTGTATAATGTGTTATGATGTTTGTATGATGTGTGTAATGTGTTACAATGTGTGCATGACTTGTTACGATGTTTGTATGATGCGTGTATGATGTGTTACAATGTAGGTATAACGTGTTATAATGTGTGTATAATGTATTATATGTTATGATGTATGTGATGTGTTATAACATGGTTATGATGTTATATATATGACGTGTGTATAATGTGTTATAATGTGTGTGTGACGTGTATATGATCTGTTATAATGTGTGTATAATGTGTTATGGTGTGTTATTGTGTGTATAATGTGTTATGATGTGATATAATGTGTTATAATGAGTGCATGATGTGTGTATGATCTGTTATAATGTGTGTATGATGTGTTATGGTTTGTTATTGTGTGTGTATAATGTGTTATGATGTGATATAATGTGTTATAATGTGTTATGATGTGTGTATGATCTGTTATAATGTGTGTATAATGTGTTATGATGTGCTATAATGTGTGTATAATGTGTTATGATGTTTGTATGATGTGTGTAATGTGTTACAATGTGTGCATGACTTGTTACGATGTTTGTATGATGCGTGTATGATGTGTTATAATGTGTGTATAATGTGTTATGATGTGCTATAATGTGTGTATAATGTGTTATGATGTGCTATAATGTGTGTATAATGTGTTACGATGTTTGTATGATGCGTGTATGATGTGTTATAATATGTGTATAATGTGTTATGATGTGTTATAATGTGTGTATAATGTGTTATGATGTTTGTATGATGTGTTATAATGTGTGTGTGACGTGTGTATGATCTGTTATGATGCGCCCCCTCCCCCTCCCCTCGGCAACGTGCCTCGCTTCCCGATTTAACCTTGAGGTGTAACGCGATGTGACGTCCCTAAATGTCTCGCGTCCTTAAATCAGCAGGAAGTGCCTCAGCGGGACGCGTAATCACCGCGCCAAATTGCTAATTTCATTTCTCCCTGTCGCGTCCCCGCTCGCCGTTCGACTCCATTACTCAACGACAGCCTTTTAATGTTGCTGCCTCCCAGAGGTGCTGCATTAAAATGGAATAACTCGCCATGTAAATGAAAACAAAAACCATTACTTTTCCACTACACACCTCCTCCTCCTCCTCCTCCTTCACCCTCATCCTCATTTCCTCCTCCCTCGCTCCCTCGCTCCTCTCTTCCTCCTCCATCGAGGGAAATGGGAGCTAATTGTCAGTCCATCTGGTGCGGTAATGAAGTTGGCCCGACATTCGGACGCACGCGATGCTCCTTCAGATCCGTCCAGAATGAGAAACATCGTCTGTGTATCAGCAGCGTGTCATCAGTGTGTGATGCAACGTCCACAATATAGCGCTGCGCTCATGCTAGCATGCCACAAGTCACTCATGTCGTTTGTAGGCGTGGCCTGTTAGCTCCAATGAGAAACAGGAGGTGTAAATCGCAGGCTTCCACACGTTACGATATGATACAATATAATACTATACAATATTACACAATACGATATGATGCAATACAAAACTATACTATATGACATAACACAATATGATTCAATACAAACGATACAATACAAAACAAAACGATACAATATGATGCTATATGATACAATATGTGCTAATATGATTTGATATTTTTGATACGATATGATATGATATTGTACGATATGATACGATATAGTATGACATTATACAATACAATATGATACGATATAATACTATACTCTATGATATTACACAATATGATTCAATACAAACCACACAATATGAAACGAAACGATATATATGATGCTATATGATGCAATATGTGCTAATATGATTTGATATGATTGGATACGATATGAAACGATACGATATGATACTATATGATATGATACAATATGGTATGACATTATACGATATGAATGATATAACGCAATGCGATATGATAAACTACTATACGAGACTAATGATATGATACAATATAATACGATATGATACGCTACTATATGATACGAACGATATGATACGATACAAATGATACAATATGATATGATATAATACGATATGATATGCAACTATACAAGACCTACGATATGATACAATATAATACGATATGATACGTTACTATACGATACGAACGATACAATATGATACAAAAGATACGATATGATACAATATTATACGCTACTATACAAGACTAATGATATGATACGATATAATACAATATGATACGTTACTATACGATACGAATGATAAGATTATGATACAATATTATACGCTACTATACAAGACTAACGATATGATATAATACGATATGATACGCTACTATATGAGACTAACAATACGGTATGATACGATATGATACAATATAATACAATATGATACAATATGATACAATACGAACATTACGATATGATACGATATAATACGATATGATATGCTACTGTACGATACGAACGATATAATATAATATGATGTGATACGCTACAATATCATACACTACAACATGATACGAATGATACAATATGACAATACGATACGATATGATAGGCTACAATACGATACGAACGATACGATATGATACAGCATAATATGATATGATACGCTACAATACGATATACAGCATAATATGATAGGATATGCTACAATACGATACGATACGATGATACAATAAGATACGTGAGCAACTCTTCTCAGGATCAGGAGTAGTCCTGCCGTTAATTTTGCGAATGCTCGACCATGTTAATCACTGTACCAAGATCAACAACAGCTGTGCTAATGACTACGCTAAGAAGAATGTTAGCATGGTAAACAGTCAGTAGAAGCTAGCAACGCATGAGCGCTAATGCTAGATTTCATGTGAAGTAACACTGCTAGTCAATAGCAATAGCAACTAAAAATTTATGACACATTGATTAAGATTATTGAAGTAATGCTAACATCTGTGCTAATCACAATGCTAAGACCCAGATTTAAGCTAACAATGCGTAGAAGCTAACAACTTGTAAGAGCTAATGCTAGAATGCTAATAACTAGATTAAGATTTCATGTGAAAGAACACTGAAGAAAATGCTAGAATGCAAATGTTTAATGTTTAGAACCATGGTAAAAAATATGCTAATGTCCACGTTTAACACTCTTTTACACATATTTAGCTAAAAAAAAAAATTATAAAAGTGTGTATTTCTGTATTATAATAGCGCTAATGAAAAATGCTAACACAGATCATAGCCTGGATCTTCTTTCTGGGAAAATGAGCCAAAAACGTTGCCTACGTAGCTTTTTATTTTACGCCCAAACAGAATATTAGCACGGCGTCTCCAAGGCATCGTGTGTGTCATTAACGAGCCTGGTTAGCATGCTAAGAGGTGAAGCGGGCGCTAACGGCAGGTTTAACCTCCCCGTAGAGGTAGCACCTGTGTGCTGCAGGTTTACGTGACGACGTCCAGCTACATGGAGGCTTTCATTATGACTAGCGTACTTCGGCACAGCTAGGGCACTAGAAGTGTATTAATAACTCAGCAGGAGAACGACGAGCCTCAAACGTGGACAATCTGTCTCTGAATTTCTCTCCGTCCAACATTCAGTCCTGAGCGCAGCCTCAAACACGGACACAAACACCTTCCTCTGCCACAGGAAGTCCGCTAAACCCACAGCAACATGCTAATTTAAATAAATCAGGGTTCAAACCTGTAGTAAAATATAAAGCAGTCGATACAGCATTGCTAAATAAGTGTTTGCGTTTTGTCATAATTAGCATACAGGCCACAACATTAGCATACAGCCTTAGCTTGTGGTCTAAACTGATTTGGTAGTAAAAACTTCCCTTTCTTATGAACATGAACAGCCATAGAGAAACAGTTTGGCTAGCAATGCTAACAGTATGCTAGCTATGCTAACAGTAAACAATACATAATTGCTAAATCTAACATTTAAAACAATAACATTTAAAATGATGTTAGCCATAATTCATTTTTCACAAACAAAGCTAACGTGGCAAACAAAGCTAGCAGCACACGTCATATTTTAACATATCGCTCAGGAGAAATCTGTAAATATTGTAATAAACCGTACATATAAAGTTCTGTTTGATTATTTGTATTAATTTTTCTGAAAAATGTTGTTTCCTGTCGCTTCCTTCTTCTGCTAGCAGCTTAGCTGTTTTCTGGTACAAAATGGCCGACTTTGCTAATGTTGTGCGTTTCCCCTACTTTAATAACCACCAGCCGCTAATACCCTCAGCTAATGCTAATAACTCTTCATGCTAACATGACTAACAATCAGTACAAGCTAGCAAAACAATATATATTTATATAAAATCCTAACACTCAGGCTAATTATTATTAATGACAGACAGATTTGATGTCCAACAAAGCTAGCAAGATAAATTAGCAGCCCACAATAACGCTAACCAGTGAGAAGAAGTAGCATGCTAATTCTGGTAATCACGCCAACAGCTATGCTAATGCCTACATATTCCTCGTATGAAATGCACTTAACAAATAAAACAGAATGCGCTTTGTTAGTTATCGCTAAAATTTATTTTAACTAACAGCTATTTAAAACATAACATGGTAGGTACACAAGCTAGGTTTCATGCGAAGTAACATTAATGCTAACAACAAAGCTAATGTCAAGGTTTAAATAGACTAATTAAATATTTACTTTATTATGTAAAAAAATGAGCACAAACATCTATGCTAACATGCTAATGGCCAAATAGCTTACACTCATAAGCCCTGCTAGCATGATGTTAGCCATTATATTCATTTAAAAACACTTATTAAAATGAATTTACTCCATTTTTGGAGCTAGCCATAGGCTAACACTAGCTGCAGCACTAATTAGCCATAAATAGCCAGTGCTAACAATGCTAGCAGATTATTAAGTCACAACAACTGTGTAAACAGTGAGTAAAACCTACTAATACATAAGACAAGCTAATGCTAACCACAAGCTAGGTTTCATTTGAAGTAACATTAATGATAGCACAATGCTAATGTCAGTGTTTTACAACTTTTTCTTATATTTATTTATTCATTTATTTGAATGAAATGTTAAGTAGACACATTTATAAAAGATCTTTTAGTGTGAAAATGGAGGCTACAGCGCTAGTTCGCGCTAAAATCCATGCTAACATGCTAATAGCCAACTAGCTCAGACTTGTAATCCATGCTAGCATGATGTTAGCCATTTTATTCTACAGAAAACAGTTATTAAAATGATTTTATTCTGTGTTTTTTGGAGCCAAGTGTAGACTGAGAGAGGCAGGGTGTGTGTGTGTGTGTGTGTGTGTGTGAGATAAAAAGCCTTGCTAACTTGCAGGAAATCTGTCAGTACCTGCCTGTGTGTATCTGTTAGCCTGAGGCTAAACCACAGAGGGGAGAGGCCTAGCATCAAAACCACAACCTGCTCTCTCTCTCTCTATCTCTGTCTCCATCTCTCTTTTTATCTCTCTCTCTCTCTTTCTCTCTCTTTCTCTCTCTCTCTCTCTTTCATGCTAGCTGATAGATAAAGGGCTAATGATACACCATGTTCCTGTAATTAGCCTCCCGCCGCTAACATCCACCCCAAAGCTTTTTGTTCGCCTTTTTTTTTCTTTGTCCATAAAAACACTTTCTGAAAACATTCCTTTCCTCTCAGCTCTCTCACCTCATGCATCCTTCAACAAGAAAAATAAATAAATAAATAATTATTATTTTTCATCCAGCATACAAACTTCAAAGAAATCCATAATATTTAACCTTAAACGGAAGAAATGAGCTAATAACGTCAACGTGTCAATAGCATCGAATCTGCTAGCTTCTGGTCATTGTTAGCGTAGCCATGTTAGCCGTGTCATTAAGATTAGCGTAAAATAATGATATGCTGCTAATTGTTTAATAAACAGTGCTGAAAATATATTATGCAATTTATTATGTTATTTTTTTGCTAATGCGTTCAATATGCATCGGTAACAATGACACGCTAACAATAATACTGTATTTTCTGCAAATTTTTTGTTAACTGAAATGAAACATCACTTTTTAATAATGTAAACAGAAACAGGAGGAGGGGGCGTGTCCATCTCTGTGATGTCATGCATGCTGTTCATTGGCTGAAATCATTGTCTCTGTGCTCGTACATCATTTTAAAATGACCTAGCTCTTCGCTAACACTAGCTAGTTCAGATCGGTTTGGTATTAAATATGCTAGCTAGCATTACACCGAGCTGCTGTTCAGCTAAACATAAATAGTTCAATAGCTAAAAGCTAGCAGGCTGCTGTAGCTAGAGTAAGTTAGCTATCACTGCTACACCAGCAGGGGGCGATAAGCATGAAATAAGCCGCTGTGTGTGAAATCGCTAAGCGTAAACTCCTCTGTCCTGAAAGATTTCTCAAAGCGCTGACACTGGAGACTCCTTCCATAAATGTTAAATAAATATCTCCTTATACAAAATTCACCATATCAATGTACACGTCTCTGTGAATGAGCTGTTGCTATAGAAACGATAACGTATCAGAACGAGTACATTAATATAAACCTGCGCTACTGACAGAGATGCTGATATAGAAAACTAATCAACACCTTCTGACCAATCAGAATGCAGGATTCAGGAGCACTGTGGAGTAAAACTGTAGAAATTGTGGTGCATCATCTTAATTTAATGTAATCTCTCTCTCTTCATCTCTCTCTCTCTCTTTTCTCTGTCTGTCTCTCGCTCTCTCTCTTCTAATCTGTCTTTCTTTGTCAGTCTCTCTCTCTTTTCTCTCTCTCTCTCTCTCTCTCTCTCTATTCATCTGTCTCTCTCCATCTGTCTCTCTCTCTCTTTTTTCTCTGTCTCTGTCTATCTCTCTCTCTTTTTTTTCTGTCTCTTTTTTTCTCTCTCTCTCTCTCCATCTGTCTCATTCCATCTATCTCTCTCTCTCGCTCTCAAGTCAAAGTCAAAAAGTTCTCTTTTTCTCTGTGTCTGCCTCTCTCTCTCTTCATCTGTCTCTCTCTCTCTTTGTCTCTCTCCATCCGTCTCTCTCTCTCTTCATCTGTCTCTTCCTCTTTCTCACTATCTCTGTCTCTCTCTCATCTGTCTCTCTCTTTCTTTATCTGTCTCTCTCTTTTCATCTGTCTCTCTCTCTTTCTCTCTCTTCATCTTTCTTTCTCTCTCTCTTCATCTGTCTCTCTCTCTTTCTCTCTCTTCATCTGTCTCTCTCTCTTTCTCACTCTCTCTGTCTGCCTCTGTCTCTCTCTCTCTCTCTTACTCTCTTTCTCCATCTATCTCTCTCTCTTTCTCTGTCTGTCTCTTCATTATTATATAAACATTATGCATGACTTTTTGTTTTAAACATTGTGTGTATTGATTTTGAATCTGAGCAAAAAACAGTGCACACTCCGCGTGTGGTTGCTGTAGGATTCGGCCCAAACGAAACGTGTGGTTTATTCAGCATCTAAAAGGAAACAAGTTGTGGAACAGAGAAGAAGAAAAAACCCCACTCCTAACACCTCTAAAGGTTTTGGTTGACGCTGAGGTACTGCACTTTTAATAAAACTAACACAGGAAGTGTTACAGCGAGTGTGAACGTCTCAGGTATGACAGAGGGGGAGAGAGAGAGGGAGAGAGAGAGAGAGGGAGGATTATAAAAAAATAAAAGATGATAAAAACTGATTTCCCACCCTGTGAGTCTGACAAAAAGGTGGGTGAGTGAAGCAGCCCGAGGAGACGACGTGGTGGAGAAATGAGAAATATTCCAGCGTGTGTGTGTGTGTGTGTGAGAGAGACAGAGAGAGAGAGAGACAGAGAGAGAGAGAACGCCGTGAGCCATGTTTAATTTCGCTTTTTGTTTGGTCGGGAGGCTCTCGGGGGCCAAGTACTGCCCGAGGCTCTTTTGTCTGGTCTTTTTCTTCGCCTGCAGCAATTTCACACACACACACACACACACACACACTCCTGCTGAGACTTCATCGTGGATCTCGAGGTATTTTCCTGCGGCGGAACACGCTCTCTACAAACACAGCCATGATGTCAAAGACACGCCGCTGTTACACACTGTTAGAAACACACTGAGAAATCCAGCACACGCTAACCGCTCTGCGCTAAATGTCCCACACTAACTGCCCCACGCTAACCGCCCCATGCTAACTACCCCGTGCTAACTACCCCGTGCTACTCACCCAGCTCTAAATACCTCACGCTATCACTAACCACCTCAATCTAACCTTGTGTGATTAACACTGTCATTAAAAATAAATTCTTACATTGGTGCAAAATGTTTTTGTTATTAGTGAATCTGTACCTGTGTGTGTGTGTGTGTGTGTGTGTGTGTGGGTGTGTGGGTGTGTGTGTGTGTGCTCAAACTCATTATATTTTCTAAAAAAAAAAATCACATAATAAATCACACATCAACTTCATCACGCAGAAAATTAGCATGAACAGTCTGGCCAAAAAAATTAATCGTCCATCCCGATTTCATTTAGAGGCAAAATAAAATGAAAAACCATCAGGATACAAACAGAGAACTGAAATGGAAAAGCGCTGGATTATTATTATTATTATTATTATTATTATTATTGTAAATCAGATTAATCAGTTGAATAAGTTCAGTCAGGGGAATCAGTTGAATCAGTGTGCTGAATCAAATCACCCCACTCTAACTACCCCACTCTAACTACCCCACGCTAACCACCCCACGCTAAAGGCCTCATGCTAACCGCTCTGCGCTAAACCGCCACACGCTAACTGTTCCATGCTAACCTCAATCAGTTGAATCAGGAGAATCAGCTGAATCAGGGGAAAGAATCAGTTGAATCAGTGAAATTATTTCAATCAGTTGAAATCAGGGAAATCAGGGGAATGAATCAGGTGAATCATGAAAATCAGTTGAACCAGGGGAATCAGCTGAATCAGTTAAATCAGGGGGATCAGGGGGATCAATTGAATCAGTTGAATTACTGGAATCAGTTGAACCAGTTGAATCAGTAGAAACAGTGGAATGAATCACACGAATCAGTGGAATCAGTTGAACCGGGGGAATCAGTTGAATCAGTGGAATGAATCATTTGAATCAGTTGAATCAGGTGAATTAGTGGAATCAGGGAAATGAATCAGTGGAATCACACGAACCAGTGGAATCAGTCGAACCGGGGGAATCAGTTGAATCAGTGGAATGAATCAGTTGAATCAGTTGAATCGGGGGATCAGAGTGATCTTTATAAATTGCACAGGCTGTAAAAACTCCATCACAGACAGAAACAGAGATTTGCTTTTGTGTTATTAATGAAGAGGCGATGTTTTAACAGCGCACACACTCACACACACACACACACACACACACGCAATCTCACAAGAGAAAAATGTGGTATGAATATATAAAGAGCCTGCGCTGGAAAATCCCGCTGCTAATTGAACAGATCTGGCAGAAGTAGTAGAGTCGAGTTCCGTGTTAAATGGCGGTGGTTGTGTGAGGCTGTTGGTTTTAATGTAGTGTATTTCCCTGCGGCCCCGAGCGCCGCGCCTTTACAACACCGGAGAGAGCCGAGCGCTACGCCAACGGCCGCATTAATAAACTACACAGCTATAAATCCACATGATTTATTGAGCTCCTTTAGCGTGTAATCACAACGGCACAACGGCTAAAAACAGGAGCTGGAGAGGAGACGAGTGTGGAAATGATCCTCTGAGAAAAACGCTCAGATTCACTGTTTCTGAAACACACAGCCGTGTTCCAAACCTTCACACACACACACACACACACACACGTGCAAAATAATAAACATTAAAGATGTAATGAAACATTAGCCACGCTCACGGCTGGACGATAACATCCCGATCCACGATGAGAAGAATTTACATCATGCACTTTTTATCATCATATACACGCAATAATGCAATTATTGGCAACCCTCGTTAAAAACGCAGTGACCGCTAGTCAAAGTAGCTAGGTTTAAATTTAGCATATATTGCAACGGTACTAAATAGTAAAAGTACATTAGCTAGCTCAGTAAAATGTGTCAAAAATCAGAATAAAAGACACCGATTTAGTGAAGAAAGTAATATCAAAAACCTTTCTGTGATGTAGGAATGTTGGAATGCAGGAATAAAAATAGTCATGATGAAATAGAAACTGATTCGTATTTTATCAAAACGACACTGAATCGTATTTTAGGAAAATTGTTCTGAATCATATTTTATGAAAATCGTATTTTATGCAAATCGCTCTGAATCGTATTGTATCAAAACGACTCTGAATCATATTTTATAAAAATGGCTCTGAATCGCATTGTATCTTAACCCCTAAACACACACACACACGGATGTATGTAACTGGAGGTTTAATTTACGCCCTGGCCTTCACTAGATAATGATATCGAGTTGTAATTTGCTGATGCAAATGGCGAGCTGTAATAGGCGATAAAAGCGGCAGTGCTACACAGTAGAATCGCTGAACACCCTGAGCATTCATTAACTCCCTCATTAAGCCGTTCAAGTCCACGTTAAGAGCTTTCCGAGAGGGAAGCGGTGTGTAATCGAGGTCTGATTGCGCTCCAGCACGTGTACCGCAGCACACTCGTTTACATTCAGCACTCTGTTTTGGCTGAAAGCTTCAGAGAAATGAATGCTAATCTAATGGAGGCGATGTGAGGGCGGAGAAACCCACAGCGGAGCCGTTAGCTGCCGTAATGTACAGCAGATCCATAATTAACGCCTATAAGTTAAGCGTGCGAGGCCATAAACCATCCGTCAGCACTGCCGTAGATAATAATACAGCTAAATGCTCCGTTTATCATATAGCTATACGAGCTACGTCCCCATTCTGCCCAGCAACACGGGCAACGGGGGCGGAGCTTAAACTCAATCTGATCAGCCAATCACAAACTTCATCATATGACACCATTACACCACCGGTTTTATTAAACATTATAATAATTAGCATAATATTAGCTAGCATGGTAAAGAATCTTTTATAGCTTGTTAACTTCAAATAGTTACTGCAGAAAAGGAAACATTTAACATTTAATATTTAACTACGTTAACTCACTAGCTAGCTAATGTTAGCAGAGTACTCCATTAATGTTGCTAGGTCGATTAGCTTAAATTGTTAAACGATTGTATCATACAATTAAAACCAAATCGGCTCTGAATCATATTGTATTGAAACAGCTCTAAAATGCAAGTTGAACAAACTGACTCTGAATCATAACGTGACAAATCAGCTCTGAATCATACTGTATTGAAATGAATCATATTGTATTGAAATGGTTCTGAATCATATTGTATTGAAATGAATCATATTGTATTGAAATGAATCATATTGTATTGAAATGGTTCTGAATCATATTGTATTGAAATGAATCATATTGTATTGAAATGGTTCTGAATCATACTGTATTGAAACAGCTCTAAAATGTAAGTTGATCAAACTGACTCTGAATCAGAGTGTATCGAATCAGCTCTGAATCAAAACGCCTCTGAACTGTGTATAGTGCTCTGATTCGTATCATACTGAAATGACTCGTACTCAGATGTCTCTATATCTACTTTTATTAAAACAGCTTTAAATCGTATCGTATGGTATCGTATCGAAACGACTATGAATCAAATGTTTTCGAGACGGCTCTGAATCATATTTTATCAATATGACTCTGAATCGACTCACATTGAGACGACTTTAAATTGAATCTTACTGACTCAATGGCTGCATTTAATGAAACTCTGACACGTAGATCGCGTATGTGATGGAAACAAAAGAGTTTTCCTTCAGCTTCTGAATCAGAGCTGTGCCGAGTTCATGCTAATCTACGAGATAAAAAATGAAGATTAAAAGACCCAGGCTTTAAACGGTCAGCCATTTTGCTCCGGCGCTCCTGTGCGCAGTAATTAAACGGCACTCTCGCCGCCTCACATGTAAAAAAACGACTCATTAGAGCGAGGCCTAAATGACGAGCTCTTTTAAAGCATGCACAAACCAAGAGGGAAAATAAAAGCCCCTTTTTGCATATGCATTAGCTCTAAATTGGACACAGGCCTTGGGGCAAATATTTCTGTCCTCAGATCTCGGTTTGGAGAGCACTCAGGACTTCACGGCGGTGAATAATTAGCGCTAAAAGAGTGTTAAGGAGCGGAGACGCAATCGAGAGGCGATTCACATATGAACTGCACTCGAGAAGTTTCTCAGCCTTCCTCAAGATGTCGGCTTTATTCACACCGCGCCATGTGTGTGTGTGTGTGTGTGTGCGTGTTACTATTCAGAGTGAAAAGCTCTTTCTCGCATGATGCTAGCTCGGTGCTGTGCAGTCAGTGGAAAATAGCTGCAAACCGCCATTGAGTGTCAGCTCTCTGAGGCCTCTTTATGTATGTGTGTGTGTGTGTGTGTGTGTGTGTGAGTGTGTGAGTGTCTCACATCCTGTGGAGGGCCCTGAGGCTGCTTTGCAGGGTGTGTGTTTGTGTTTGTGTGTGTGTGTGTGTGTGTGTGTGTGTGGGGCCTCACGGCTCTCATGTTTATCTGTGTGACTGATGGTCTCTCGGCCTGCTGAGGTGAACACGAGTTTTTATCTGGTGTTCACAGCACAGCTCAGCTTCCCCTCGCATGTGTGTGTGTGTGTGTGTGTGTGTGTGTGTGGCGTCATTCACACAGAGATAAACAAATAGGGCTTTCATGCCGGAGCACACCCCCACCGAGATATAGAAACACACACACACACACACACCTCACTGTCAGAGAAAGTTTTACACAATAGTGTGTGACAAGGATGAACCGTGCTGCGTTCAACAGCTCCACACTTCTTTTCATTTATAACCCCTGTGTGTGTGTGTGTGTGTGTGTGAGAGTGTGTGTGTGTGAGTGTGTGTGTATAAGGGTGTGTATTGATATGCAGATTAAAAAAAAAAAAAAAGCAGAGGGAGAAACTAAACCTGAATCTCTGAATCATATGATACTTAAATGAAATCATATCACTTCTAAGCAGATCAGAATCTTATCCTATCTAAACAGCTCTGAATCATATTTAAACGGCTCTGAATCATATCATATCTAAACAGCTCTGAATCATATCATATCTAAATGGCTCTGAATCATATCATATCTAAACAGCTCTGAATCATATTTAAACGGCTCTGAATCATATCATATCTAAACAGCTCTGAATCATATTTAAACGGCTCTGAATCATATCATATCTAAACAGATCTGAATCATATCTAAATGACTCTGAATCATATCATATCTAAATGACTCTGAATCATATCATATCTAAATGGCTCTGAATCATATCATATCTAAATGGCTCTGAATCATATCATATCTAAATGGCTCTGAATCATATCATATCTAAACAGATCTGAATCATATCATATCTAAACAGATCTGAATCATATCCTATCTAAACGGCTCTAAATCATATCATATCTAAACGGCTCTGAATCATATTTAAACGGCTCTGAATCATATCATATCTAAACGGCTCTGAATCATATTTAAATGACTCTGAATCATATCATATCTAAACAGCTCTGAATCATATCATATCTAAACAGCTCTGAATCATATCTAAATGACTCTGAATCATATCAAATCTAAACAGATCTGAATCACATCATATCTAAACGGCTCTGAATCATATCATATCTAAACAGCTCTGAATCATATTTAAACAGCTCTGAATCATATCATATCTAAACGGCTCTGAATCATATCATATCTAAACAGCTCTGAATCATATTTAAACAGCTCTGAATCATATCATATCTAAACAGCTCTGAATCATATCATATCTAAATGGCTCTGAATCATATCATATCTAAACAGCTCTGAATCATATTTAAACAGCTCTGAATCATATCATATCTAAACGGCTCTGAATCATATCATATCTAAACGGCTCTGAATCATATTTAAACGGCTCTGAATCATATCATATCTAAACAGCTCTGAATCATATTTAAACGGCTCTGAATCATATCATATCTAAACAGCTCTGAATCATATTTAAACGGCTCTGAATTGGTTTGTATTGAAACGGCTCTGAATCAAACCATATTAAAATGACTCTGACTCATACACAAACAGCTCAGTTGATTTCCATAATTTAAATGCACTTGTTTAAGAAGAAATAAAAAAACTTTGTGTTCGGTTCCGCCCCTTTTCCACACTTTTTTTTTTTGCTTTTTTTTTGGATAGTGAATCAAACCACAAAGCAAATGAACCAAAAGTATTCATTTCACTTTGAATCAGATTATGTTGTTTTTTATTCCACAGAGAGTATATCCATAATTGTTTTAAAATTTGATTCATGATCAAAGAAAAATAAAAGACGAGAAATTTGAAGAGGAAGTAACACTGACTGGTGGAAGGATGACGTGACTCCGCCTCCTCTCCTCACAAAACCGCGGGCTGTGTTTAAAACCGTGTAATAACATACGGAACCTGGGTTTTGAAAGGTCCTTCTGTAAGCGTCCAGGATGTTTTAGAAGCATTTTGTCTCTTTATAGTATCAGAGAAGGAGAAAAGCGGATTAGAGAACGTTAATCAGGCCTCGAGCGCTCTCTCAGGTTCCTGTTCTCTCTCCTTCTCTCTCGGGTGGGATTTGGGTTCCTCCAGGAGATCGGAGGCATTTTCCGAGTCTCTCAGCTTCATTACAGTGTGAGATTGAGGCTGAATACACACAGCCACTGGGAAAACCATGAGCACAACAGAAATACTCTGAATATTTAAGATTAATGAGGGTATAATGAATATTAATGAGGGTATAATGAATATTAATGAATGTATAATGTTATGTACATACAGAAGCTAGTACGAATCAGAATAATGAAAGCCCACTCTGTGACTAAAGTGAACTAGTTTACTAGCAGTTAGCTAACTAAAGACCAGAAGAGTTTATTTCAGAAACATTTAGCTAATCAGGACGAGGACATGTGACACATTTGCATATTCATGCATATGCGTATATCCTGGCTAGTTTAATGAGAGTAAACATGTCGAGATGTTCCTGAGCCGTTTTTTTTGTCATTTGGATATTTGTTTACTGTACAAAGATTATTTTAATGCTTTGAAATTGTTGCACAGTACTAATATATTTATTTATAAATAATAAATTATTATATTAAATAGTATTAATAAAATATTTCTTTTCACCCTGAACATGTCGTCTTTGCTTTCTGTTTTTATAAATCTCTCACACTGCAGTAGGGTTTGTGTTTCATAAACACACACTTGACACTTGACATGGCGTGTGTGAGGGAATCGTGTGTGTGTGTGTGTGTGTGTGTGTGTGTGTGTGGTTTGTTCCCTCGAGACGACAGCAGCAGTGTAAATAAATAAAAACTCGGTGGGAGTTCAGCGCCCGTGTCATACTCATGTCACACTGACGCTATTTATACACCACATAAAGCTCCTTCACTGTCACACACTCGTAAATATGTGTACTTTATGTAAACTGATTCAAACACACACACACACACACACACAAACCCACACACACACACCCACACATCTTCTCTGAAACACACCATCAGAGCATTCAGTAACTAGCGTGTTTATGCTAAGCCGAAGTGTGTGTGTGTGTGGCATGTAAATCAGATGCGCAGTGTTTTTGACATGACATTTCCATCAAGTGTCACCTTTCAGAGTGATAAAAGACGTGAACTTTTCACATAAACACCATCATCAGTCCACTGTGGGCGTGTCCCAATCCACACACCCTTACTCACTAAGAGCCGTATTCAGAGCAGATCAAGTGGAAAAGCCGCGTCAGCGTCTCCGTGAGGAAAGTTGCTGGTATTCAGAGTCGGGTTCTGCAGCTGCTTCAGTGGATTTTCTGAGCTCCACATTCAGATGATTAAAATCAGCTGCGTGTAGTTCACACCTCCGAGGTTACCTACAGCGTCCAGACCACCGGCTTTAACACAAACACTCACCTTTAAACCTCAAAACTACAAAATCAGGGATAGAAAATATGGTGATGTCTGAATGAGAAGATGAGAAGATGGCGAGTGTTGAAATAAATGGAACAGGAGTCTCGTATATCAGCGATATATTACTGCATGAATAGAGCTCGCTGTAATGATCACATTAATCACTGGTTTAATTTAACAAAATGGCTTCCACACTCATTATTCAGCAGCACAGAGAATAGCACTTGATCCAGCGCAGCCTGTTATTTTACATTTTATTTAGTTTTTATATCGCGCTCTGACATAAAGTTACTCGAGCGCAACTTAATGAAGCCACGAGACACTAAATGGAGGTGATGAAATCGTAATGTGTGTGCGGGATGTAGGAGATTTTATCGCACTTTTAATTCACTATAGTGTCAGTGTTTGTGTTAATTCTATACTCTGCTGTAAAGAAAACGTTCACGGTGTGAAGGAAAATCTGACCTAGCGCTCATCTGCTACGCTTACAGAGAAACTTTACCTCCATCCATCACTTCATCCTGAAAATATTCACTGCTCCAGATAAGCCGTGTCTCTGATTAAGACGCGTCTCCTCCCGTGTCCTCTGTGACTTTAAAGTGACGATGTTATTAAGTGATGAATAGTGAGATATATATTTATAGATTTAATATATTTATGTATTTATGCGTATTGTGTTTATATTAAACAGTCAGACGGTGGCGCTGGACTTAACGCTGCTCCTCACTCGAGCCGAAGAAACATGAGCTTCAGCTCAAGATCAGAATCGAGTGTAACTGAGACACGCCTCTGTTTTGGATAAACTCCGCCCCCTGTGCGTAACTTATGAATAGCGCTATGAATAGGAAGTGTGTAGTTATGAACAGCTCTGAGTACTGAAGTGTGTAATTTCCATATTAAATCCTGACTGATCTCTGAATACGGCTCATGAATCACAGTAATGTTAAACAGTGTGGAGATCAGCACATGCCTGAGTCTGGCTTTCAGCAGATCTGATTCTTCAGGAACAAAGAGCAACATGGAGGAGACATCAGCATTCACATCAAACCTCCCACAGACACACACACACACACAGCCATAGCCACACCTCCGCTGCAAATGAAACGGCCCATAAATATAAAGAAAGGGCCCATTTACCCAGGATGCACTGGGACACCTTTGGCAATTTAATCAGATCGTCATCGAAGAGTAATGACAGTAATATCAGCATTTCAGCATCACTCTCGTTAACATAATTAATAACGTCCACCACTGAGAGAGGAAATGTCACACTTACCGAATAACCACGTCCTGACAGAGAGTGTGTGGAGCTCTGCAGAGAGAGAGAGAGAGAGAGAGAGAGAGAGAGAGAGAGAGAGAGAGAAAGTCAGATAGAAAATGAGATAAAGAGAGATAGAGACACAGAGGAGAGAGAAGGAGAGAGACACAGAAAGTGGGAGAGAGAAAGTCAGACAGAGAATGAGATAAAGAGAGAGTGAGAGAGAGAGAGAGAGAGAGAGAGAGAGAAAGAAGGAAAGAGAAAAACAGATAGAGAATAAGATAAACAGAGATAGAGGCAGAAGAATGAGAGACAAAAAAAACAGGAGAGAGGGAAGGAGAAAGAAGGAGAGAGAAAGACATATAGAGAGACAGAGAGACAAGAAGGAGAGAGAGAAAAACAGATAGAGAATGAGATAAAGAGAAATAGAGAGACAGAGAGAGAGGTGAAGGAGAGAGAGACAGAAAGCGGAAGAGAGAGATAGAAAAACAGATAGAGAATGAGATAAAGAGAGATAGAGAGACAGAAAGAAGGAGTGAGAGAGACAAAAAAGCAGGAGAGAAAGAGAGAAAGTAAGACAGAGAGACAGAATGACCGAAGAAGGAGAGCAAGAGAGAGAGAGAGAGAAAGTAGAGAGCGAGAGAGAGAGAGAGAGAGAGAGAAAGTAGAGAGAGACAGAAAGAAGGAGAGAGCAAGAGAAAGTAGAGAGAGAGACAGAAAGAAGAGAGAAAGAGAGAGAGAGAGAGAGAGAGAGAGAGAGAAGGAGAGAGAGAGAGTGATGACCTTTAAGATGTGACAGAGACATGATGAAGCTGCATCACTTTAATATCAATATTCACATTAACCTTTTCCCTCCCCTCATTCGCCCACACACACCTCCATCTCTCCATCTCTCCATCTCTCTCTCTCTCTCTCTCTCTGGACAAATTGGTGCTCAGGGTCATATTTTTGACTTCCTCTGTCACACACTGCTGCAGAAATGTGGCTGTAAAATGGCATGTGCATATTACAGAGGAGTTTTTTATTCTAGATTTTGGACGGTGTAGCGTTCACCTCTCGAACCCGCTCACCTTCACTCAGCGCCGCGGCCGCATTAGTGTCACACACACAGTCAAAAAAAATCAAAATAATAAAAAAAAAGTGGAAAACTTTCCGATATCGTTGTCACTTCTGTGTATTTGTGTCTGGGCTATTAGGCTGGTTGTTGCGTCAGCGTGTCAGTGAGGCGCTCGTGCGGGATAACGACTCGTCACCACATCACGCTCACGCTCACGCTAACGTTCCCTCCACAACCTCCGTCATTTCACCAAAACACTTTTATTTCTCACATTCCTCAGACTTTTATCTGTTTATAGTGAAACGCGCTACTTCCTGTTCTCACTTACGTTAGAGAATGAAATGGTATCGTTACTGCGAGGAACTCATGATGTGCATCAAGCTAACGAAACGCAGAAATAAAAAAGTTAGCTTTTAATACTGAGTACGATTCGGTCAGTGACGTGACAAAACAAACCGCAGCGAAGAAAGCTGTTCAAGCGTACACTCCGTTTCTCAGTGAGTAGCTAAAGTTATATCTCTTCATAGATAACTAGCATGCTAGCATGTTAGGCAGGTCGTGTGCTAACTATCCAGCATAACAACAACGTCGTACCTGCGCTCATGTCCACACCCACGAACGATACCATTTCGTTCTCTAACGTAAGTAAGAACAGGAACTAATAAAACTCAAACTGAACACGGAATATAAAGTGTTTAAATGTTAGCTTAAAATCAGCACGTGTTTAGCGGCTTTCTTTAGACGTAGACTCGTCTCTAAATTCCACATTATTGCACGTTAAGTTAGCATGTTAGCAAACATGAGAGATGTTCACGAACAGTTCAGATGCCGGAGTTGCTCTGTTAAAGAGTTTCATATGAAACTTTTATACAGTTCCGTGAGTTCAGTGGATCGGTATTTCCGAGACTGCTTTTAATTTTTTATTTTACTCATTTAATAAACAATCCTCTGTGTGTGTGTGTGTGTTTGTTGAGGATTAAGGCGTCCTTGATCGTGTTAAATTCGGGTTTTAAATGTTTCGCTTTATTTTTATGCTAAAACACACACACACACAGCTGGACACACAGCTGATGTTTCCTTTAGTGTTTAATGTTAAATGTTCATGATGCGTACGTGTTTTTGTTGTGTGTGAGGAATTTCAGTAAAATCAGATCTTGTCCTTTCAGAACTCGGAGTGAACGTACAGACCGGTTCTGAGAGGAGAACCGTGAGCTGAGGAGACTTTAGAACATGGCGGTGCTGCCGAGTCGCCACAGGAAACTCTGTATTTTTAATATCGGCTTGTTAAAATGTGCTGCATGCTCTACCTTTTAAATATTACAGTGCTATAGCAGGCATGCGGTTAGACTTTAAAAAGCAGCGTGCAGCGTTTTTGGAAGGGAAAGACTTCGTATTGTGAGTATTGTTTTGGCCTGGTGTGGTCACGCTGTCTCACTGAACCACAACAACAACAACAACAACAACAACAACACAGGTGGTGCTGATTTATTCTGCAAAGCTGATGAGACAGACGGAGGAGGAAGAGGAAGAGGAGGCGTAAATATCAGAAGGTGTCTGTGTTGTTTAAGGATTCTTATCTTCCTAAAAGAAACCTCTTCTGATATTTTACAGGATTTTTATTTACATGCAGCTTCTTCTCTAAAATCCTGATCTGTTTATTAAGTTTTTAATTCGGTCGATTTAAGTGTTTTGTGTTTTCTACGCAATAAATATTGAAATGATTACATACATAAGAGTTTTGAAACGTGACCCAGTTTATTAACCAGCTTCATCCGCCATTTTGAGATCCCTGCTGCAAGGCATCATGGGTAAATCATGCTCCTCAGTACACAGCGGTTGTCGACTCGACCCCTCGTCTATTAAGTAACGGAACAGGTTATAAAATGGCCGAGGGGACTTGGCTAAGGGGAAGTGGACGAGTGATTAGAGCGCCGTGCTGGGTCACGCCAACGCAGTCGGAACGGATGTTAATTGGACGTTCGAGGTCTCGCTCCCTGGTGATTGGTTCGTCTCAGCTGGAGGAATTACTACAGGACTGAAGATCAAGATCACTCCCTCTCTCTCTCTCCCTCCCTCCCTCCCTCATTTATTCCCATCCTCCATTTTCTCCCTCGTTTTTCCGCTTTCCTCTTTTTGTCGATTGGCAATTTGTGGCCACGTCTCAGGGGGGAGGAGGAGGAGGAAGAGGAGGAGGAGGAAGAGGAAGGGGGGGTTTGACCGAGACGTTTCTGCTACACCAATTTCGTCCTTGCCTAGAATTCAATCTCTTTTACACACACACACACACACTCACACACACTCACTCACACACACACACACACACACTCTGCCCCCTCTGTGTCAATTAGAGAACACCAGCGAGGCAGCACAGCGGGAATCAACACTATTCCACTTTCTAACCCCCCACAACACACACACACACACACACTCACTCTCACCACACACACACACACACACACACTCTCACGACACACACACACTCTCACGACACACACACACACTCTCATATAACACACCAGGGTAACAATATAGGTATATAGGTGCCCCACATTATCCCCCAACACCGCCCTTACACATCGTATAACTCTAAAAGAGAGAGAGGGAGTGAATACGTGCCACACACACACACACACACACACACACTCAGGGCACAGATTGGTGGAATTAGCCTCCCCGTGGCCCCGCTTCATTCACATTGTCGTATTCAGACTAGAAAGTGAGCCCTATTTAAATGATAATGAGGATTTAGGGCTGAGAGAGCAGCGGAACATTCCGGCACATTCCGGTCTGAGCTCCATAAGTCTCGGCACCCCGTGTGCGCGCTAACTTCCTGTAGCGTGCACTACTTAGCAGTGTCGTGTCACGATAAGCCAGATTTAAGATTTAAGATTTTACAGCAATAAAACTGTAACGTTTTTCTTTTTTTCAAAGGGGAAAATAAATTTGGATTGGTGAACATTCTTGCACGTAAACACAGCCAGAATTTAAACAACAACAACAACAACAACAACAATAATAATAATAATAATAATAATGATAATAATAGTGAACAAATTAATTCATGAATTTAACAACAGCAATCTTTCTTTATACAGAACCTAATTCTTATCTTCATTAGTAAAATTTACCACCAACTGCGTAAGACAGAACGTTGTTATTTTTACAGATTTCTGAATTTCTTTTTCCTGCCACGTTCTTCCTGACGACTCAAAGAGGGCGGGGCTTTAGTCTGATACATCTGTTTTAAAAATGGACCAATCAGAATTAGCCATGTGGTTACATCACCTCCCGTTTTACACCATCCACAGAAACTAAAGTGACGTTTTTCTTTCTTTCCTGCTCACTCGACCTCTTTCTTTTTTTTCTCATTTATTGTTTATTGGACTATATTTTGTTTTATTCTTTGTCTAATTTTTAAACTTTTACGTAAAGCACTTTGAGATTTGAGACTCGAAACGGAAAGTGTTTTATAAATAAAATAAAATAAATAAATAAATACATTTATGTGTGGCAATGATGAGTAGTGTCGCTTCAGATTGTTTAACAGTGAAAGGAATGAGAATTAACACACTGAAATAATTATAATCCGCACCTAGCAAACTGTATTTTTATCTAATTAACACATAAAAAAAAACTCATTAAGTGCATGCAGGAACGCTGAAAAACTGAGACTACGGCTTTTCACAGTGTTTTTCACGTTTGTGTGATAAAATCACACCCAGTTCTGAACGAAGAGTTTAATCTGATCTCTGAGCTTCACTCTGAACTCACGACTTGAATCAGCTCATTTTAATCTGTTTTATAAAACCAGATGCTGCTCCTCCACGTTTCTGCTGCTGATTGCGTCACTTTTTAAATCAACTGCAGCACCGAGTGACACGAGAAACAAAATCTTATCTGTTTTCTGTTTTTAAAATCTAATCTTTATCTGTTTTTCCCACTTTACGCTAGAAATATGTGCAAAATACACGAACACAAACATGAACACAGCACGCAACGTTCACGACACGACACGTAAAAAAACAAAAGCACTGTGCCAGGACACGCCCATGACGAGACACGCCCATGACGAGACACGCCCATGCCAGGACACGCCCATGACGAGACACGCCCATGACGAGACACGCCCATGCTGAGACACGCCCATGCCAGGACACGCCCATGACGAGACACGCCCATGACGAGACACGCCCATACCAGGACACGCCCATGACGAGACACGCCCATGACGAGACACGCCCATGCTGAGACACACCCATGACGAGACACGGCCATACCAGGACACACCCATGACGAGACACGCCCATGACGAGACATGGCCATATCAGGACACGCCCTTGCTGAGCAACACCCATGCCAAGACACGCCCATGCTGAGACACACTTGTGGTGAGACATGCCCGTGGTGAGACGCCCATGCCGAGACACGGCCATATCAGGACATGCCCTTGCTGAGACACAGCCATGCCACAACACACCCGTGCTGAAACACGCTCGTGGTGAGACAGATCCATGATGAGATGCTGCCATGCCAGGACACGCCCATGCTGAGACACGCCCATGCTGAGACACGCCCATGCCGTTCTGATTCTAAGACAGTAAAGGATGTATATTCCTTTAAATCTACCGCTGACAGATTTTTACAAACACAATATTTTTTAAAGATTTAAAACTCTACTTTATAAATAATATACATATAAATAAAATATCTTTATCATTTATTACAGTAATTAATAATCACTAATAATATTTTTTAATCTGTTGAAAAAGCCAGTGAGGTTTCAGGGTTGAATAAACGCCGACTGAAATCAGAGAAGTCTCGGACCCTCGGGATCGAGGCAGGAGGGACGACCTGTTCAGCGCTTTTGTTCAGCTCCAAGCTGACAGTCGATTAAAAGGCGGAGCTGTGCATGAAAAGGAGCCAATCAGGAGCAGCCGAGCATGAAGCCAGCGAATAATAATAAAGCTCCACTGAGAGTCTCCTGTTCTGCGTTCCAATTCGGTTCTTAATCTGCCCGTGTCCACTTGCCACCATGACAAGGGCTGTTCTATTACTGTTAGCTCGCCTCCTTCGGCTAGTTAGCAGGTCAGTTTGCTAGCCATAGGAAGTTTACAAAACCTTTATTAATACTTTTGTTTTGGAAAAAGTTTAACTTAAATTCACAAATGAGAAAAGCACTAATAAAATCTTTTTTGCTAATATGAAAAACGCAAAACAACAAAAATACTCCTTCATCATTAAATGCTAACAGCTTGCTAACTCACTAGCAGCTAACTCAATGTCGGCAGTAAGGATATCGTAGCCATATAATGATTTCCTTCTTGATTGGTATGAAATTTTCCCTTTAAACAAAGTACAGACATACTTCAGGAAGCTAACAAGCTAGGATATAAATTGTCTGGCTAACAGCTAACACAACAGTTATATTAGCTTAGAAAATGTTAGCTGATTAGCTGATTTTCTAACTAGCTAAGAAAATAATTGTCTAGGAGTGAACACAACAGTTATATCAGCTTAAAAGCTTGCAAGATACCTGATTTGCTAAGTAGCTAGGAAACTAAACTTGCTAGCTGACTATTAAGATAATAGTAGAAGAATAAGGCACTGATTATCAGACTAGCAGTGAATACAATCACCTCAGGCAGTGAGAACAATTAAACTGAACTAATTAATTTGCTACGTTGCTGATTTGCTAACTAGCTATTCAGTTAATTAGATAGCAGCTAACATGATGGCAGGAAGAACAAGGCAGCCAAAGCGATACAGAGACCCATAACGAAGCCAGGAGGAAGTCTAACATAAACAGAAATACTGATATTAAAAATCTAACGTAAACAGAATGACCGATGTTAGAAGTCTAACGTAAACAGAACGACCGATGTTAGAAATATAACGTAAACAGAACGACCGATATTAGAAGTATAACGTAAACAGAACGACCGATGTTAGAAGTATAACGTAAACAGAACAACCGATATTAAAAATCTAACGTAAACAGAACAACCGATATTAAAAATCTAACGTTAACAGAACAACCGATATTAAAAATCTAACGTAAACAGAAATACTGATATTAAAAATCTAACGTAAACAGAACGACTGATATTAAAAATCTAATGTAAACAGAACGACCGATATTAAAAATCTAACGTTAAAGAAATACTGATAATAAAAATCTAATGTAAACAGAACAACATATTAATAGTCTAACGTAAACAGAACGACTGATTTTCAGCCTGATTAGCACGTTATTTAAGTTGCGGTTTATCCAGTTAGCATTAGAAGAGATGTACAGCTACTACTGTTTCTCATCAGCACTGAAAATGGACAGACCACGCCCACAAGCTGGTCAGGCCACGCCCACAAGCGACACATTATAACTGAGTGACTAAGGGAGCTCAACCAAGGGGAAGTGAACGAGTTTGGAACACGAAAGGAGGCACGTGTGAGAGACTTCGCTGCATTTAACAACGCAACCGTGTTTACAGAGTTAGCATTAGAGCCAATGTGCTGACTCTCTCCCTCTCTCTCTCCCTCTCTCTCTCTCTCTCTCTCCCTCTCTCTCTCTCTCTCTCCTCCCTGTGTGATGGACAGGTACAAACGACGTGGGCACGGCGTCCTGCTTCTTAGCGCCGTTACTTTTGGCAGGAGATTAGAGGGAAATGGCAGATCAACACTGTCAGCCAGCGCAGCCTGCAATTTTCCTCACTCCTCTCAGCCCTCCCTCTCCCTCTCTCCCTCTCTCTCCCTCTCTCGCTCCCTCTCTCTCTCTCCGTTCTGTCGCTTTTCACTGTCAAAACTGTCAGGCTTTTATCGGCCTCCATCCTGCCGCCCCTCCTCTCTCTCTCTCTCTCTCTCTCTCTCTCGCCCTGTCAGATTTTTTTCATTTAAAAAAAACGCAGCCTTTTTTGCTCCAATCAGCGAGAAACGACAAAGAGAAAGAGAGAGAAGCACAAAAAGACAGAGAGATAGACAGGCGGAAAGACAGACCGAAAGAAAGACAAAGTGAGAGAGCGAGAGAGAGAGAGAGAGACATACATACAAAGAGATAGAAAGAGACAGACAGAGAGAGATAAAGAGAGACAGACAAAAAGAGGGAACGATAGAGAGAGACGGACAGAGAAAGAGAGATAGAGAAAGACAGACAGGGAGAGAGAGAGAGAGAGAGAGAGAGAGAGAGAGAGAAATAGAGGGATACAGACAGACAGAGAGAGAGAGAAAGAGACAGAGAAAGAGACAGAGAAAGAGATAGAGAGACACACAGAAAGATAGACAGACAAAGAGAGAGAAAGATAGAGACAGACAGAGAGACAGACAGGGAGAGAGAGAGAGCGACAGACAGAGAGAGAGACAGAGACAAACAGAAAGAAAGAGAGAAAGAGAGAGACTAACAGAAAGAAAGAGAGACAGACAGACAGAGAAAGAACGATAGAGACAGAGAGAGAGAGAGAGAGAAAGATAGAGACAGAGAGAGAGAGAGACAGAAGGAGAGACAGAGAGACAGAGACAAACAGAAAGAAAGAAAGAGAGACAGACAGACAGAGAGAGAGAGAAAGATAGAGTGAGACAGACAAGGAGAGAGAGAGAGAGAGAGAGAGAGAGAGAGAGAAAGATAGAGTGAGACAGACAGAGAGAGAGACAGAGAGAGAGAGACAGACGATAAAGCCTGATGTCTCTCATCCTCTGATTTCCATCAGGAACAGCGCATTTAATCTCTTCATTAAGAGCTTTTTCTTCGCTCCGTCCTCCTCCTCCTCATCATCGCCCATTCGGAGAGACGTGTACCCCTCCTCTCATCTCTCCTCTCGTCTTTTTTTTCTCTCCCTCGCTCTGCCTGAGTGAATTTGCCTGGCGTTTGACAGGCATTAGTTAGAGAAGCATATTCAGGATTCATTTAAAACGAGCCACGCGGGAATTAGACATAAATTCTCATTACTCTGGCGTATCGCCTTATTATTTCACCCCTCCCCGTCCCCCGTCCCCCCTCCCCCCCGTCCGCATCTAACATCACACACACACACTCACACACACACACACTCACACAGACACACACACACACACGGTTTTAGATAGATAGATAGATGCACTTTAACGATCCCTGAGGGGAAATTATCCATTACTTATTCATTACAGATGATTGATGCCTTTCCGACTACGCAATCATTTCATCCTGATGATGTCAAGGGCACCGAGTTTCACCTTTCTAATAAAAATATCGCTGTTTCTTAATGAACAAATATTTTAATTTCATCAAGAAAACATTAGCACACTTTTTTTTAAATGACGCATCTTTAAAAAACTCGACGCAAAAGCGTAAAAATGATCAAACAGCAGCTAAATCACTGATCATGCTGATCTGAGACAGGCCTGGGGGCGGGGCCTAATATTCTAATGAGCTGTTGATTGACAGCCTTCTTCTTCTTTACACGCTAGTCTAGTTTTCGCTTTACTCTGTAGGCTAGCTTTTGCTTAACTCGCTAGATTAGCTTTCACTTTATTTGCTAGATTAGCTTTCACTTTACTCGCTAGATTAGCTTTCGCTTTATTTGCTAGATTAGCTTTCGCTTTATTTGCTAAACTAGCTTTTACTTTACTAGCTAGATTAGCTTTCCCTTTACTCTCCAGATTAGCTT
>NC_069733.1:19548363-19560863 GCF_027358585.1 Pangasianodon hypophthalmus | reverse complement strand
TTTGTCTATGTCTCTCTCCTTCTCAGTCCATCTCCCCTTCTCTCTGTTTCTCCCTCTCTCTCTCTCTTCCTCTGTCAGTCTCTTTCTCTCTGTCTCTCTGTCTGTCTCTCTCTCTCTGTCTCTCTCTCTCTCTCTCTCTCTCTCTCTTTCTATCTATCTCTGTCTCTCTTTCTATCTATCTGTCTCTCTCTCTCTCTCTCTCTCTCTCTCTGTCTCTCTCTCTCTCTTTCTATCTATCTGTCTCTCTCTCTGTCTCTCTCTGTCTCTCTCTCTGTCTCTCTCTCTCTCTCTTTCTATCTCTGTCTCTCTCTCAATACAGCTTGTCATTTTACTGAAAAACCGGAACTCGTAATCTCGTCTGAGAAACCAGGAAACTTTGACAGTTACAAAGCTCTGACACTGGAGACTCCTTCCATCCACGTTAAATAAACATCTCCTTACAAAAAAAGAAGTCACCACATCAACGATTAAACATTTTACTTTGTTAAAAATCTGTTTATTATTAGTGATCGAGCGACCGCCCTGTGAATGAGCTGTTACTATGGAAACGATAACATATTAGAATTATGGCATTAATATAAACCTCTCGTCCATGTTACAGCCGGAGCTACTGTCTGAGCCGCACTCCTTCTGACCAATCAGATTCGAGGATTAAACCCCGCTGTAGTATAAACACATCTGACAGACAGCAAGACGTGGCAAATAGAACCTCAGCCATTTTAATGTATTTAGACTAATTAGTGTTTCTACTAGAACTTCATTTAAATGTTCCGTCCCAAACTAATTAATGTTTCTACGAGAACGTTGTTTAAAGGTTCCCTCCCAAATACCTGATTTCACCACTAGTTAGTGTCTTTATTAGTACCTCAGCCATTTTATGGTTCCCTCACAAACTAGTGTTCTTTCCAGAACGTTCTGTCCCAAACGTATCATTGTTTCTACTAGAACGTCATTTCAACGTTCTTATTAGTACGTTTACAATTTTATGGTTCCATCCCAAATCAGTTATTGCACTTACTAGAACATTCGACACTTTAAGGCTTCATCGACACTTTAAGCACCAGAACGCATCGCTACTCACTGTTCTTATTAGAACGTTGCCCATTTAAAGTTTCCGTCCCAAACTACGGCTCATCACTAGCTAGTGTTCTTACTAGAACGTCGGCCATTTTAAAACTTGCGTCTCAATCAGCTCACTAGCGCCCTCGATGGTGAATCAGTAGATCGTGTACAGGAGTTTGGGCACTAGGACCCTGGGTCACTACACACTGCGACACTGATGACTCAATTTCCGTCGCCATGACGACGTATTCATGTTGTAAAACATCACCAATGGCGTTTATCACCAACAGGCAGGACCGATATCTTTCTGACGTTATACGTCTTATAAATTTATTAGCTTAATCACACGCTTTTCTGTCACGGTGATTCAAGCAGGATCGTAGCTCGCTAGTGGATTTTTTTTTTAAAAATTTATTAAACACTTAAACGTCGTTAGACTCAAACAAACGTCAAATAATGTTAAAAATCGCTAACGTAAATAATCATCTAAGAGCTACAACTACAATAACAAGCTACTTACTTATAGCTGTAGATGAAGTTGGCTGAGAGTTCGTCCGCCATTTTCTGAAAATACGACATCATTTCCTGTAAGTGAATGTAGTGAGCGTTGATGCTCCCTGGTTTTTGTGGTGCATTGTGGGATTTTTTTTAGGGAGCGAACATTCCAGTGCACTGGAAGCATTCTGCGATTGAGACAGCACTTAAAATGGCCGCCTCCCTGATCAGCGCCCCGAGTACTGAACTAGCGAGCGGATTGAGACGCAGCCTGGAACTGGTTCGTTAGTGTTCTTATTAGTACCGGAGATGTTTTACATTTTCTCTGAAACTCTAGAACTCGTGGTATGTGTAGTTAGGGTTCTCATTAGAAAGATTTGATGAGCTCTAAGATTTGGGACGAGGCTTTAAAATGGTTGAAGTTCTAGTAAGAACACTAAGTAGTGATAAACTCTAAGCTCTTAAATTTCAGCACTAAGTAGCGCTGAGCTGCAGTTTGGGACGGAGCCGTACTCCATGATATTTCTCTGGATTCGCACCGAGGAGCTCAGTTTGCTTTTTCTTTTATGTTTTTTTTTTTTTTTTTTGTGAAATGTATAAAGTTATTATCGCGTCTTGCGGCGGTTCTTCCTCGGTGTGACTTTCACACTCTAAAACGACACCTGATGTAACGACACGTCCTGACGCTTCCTCCTTTAATTAAATCAAAATTGAATTCAATTAAAATTTAATTAAAGAGTTTTTTCACATAGGGAGGCGAGAAACTTCGGGTTCACGGCTGAGCGCCGGTTTTACACGTGTTCACTTCTGTAATACAAAGTAATTGCACCCCTCCTCCTCAAAGCAAAGTCTTTAATATTAACTTTAATTAGCATGTGCGAGGTCTCAGATCGGAGAAACATCTCTCGTTATATTTAAAGCAAAATAATAAATTCATCAAAAAAACACGTTTAACAACGTGTCGAAACGCTTAACCGACGCACCGTCACACTGCCACATGATCCTACGATACCGCTACTGCTTTGGACCAATCATGACTGATATGCAAATATCAAAGGGTCACATGATACCCGGAAACATTTAGCCACAAATTACGCACTGATAAGCTAATGTTAGAGATGAACGACTGGCGGTTGTCATGGTAACGTTGAAACACATTCTGACAGATTTGAGAACTAACGTGAGCTAGTTTACTTGTGGTTAGCTAAAAGGATAGCTAGCTAATTTCCTAATTTGCATATTCATATATTCATGATTATTCATCAATCCTGGTATTTATAATGAGAGTAATGGTGTAGGAATTGTTTCTTGAGGATTATATTAAAAGTTTGTTATTCTACATACTTTAAAAAGTGCACTAATTGTTTAAAATTTAAGTGTGTGTGTGTGTGTGTGTGTGTGTGAGCTGAAAGTTGCAGGAAGTTAAAACAGCTCTGTTCTGAAGACTAATTGTCTACAAGAGCCAGGCTATGACCTTGGCTAACATTCTTTTTCCTCCGTGTGTGTGTGTGTGTGTGTGTGTGTTTTGTTCTGAAGGTCAAGTGAGCATGTAGCAGCTCGCTAACAAATGATGTGGGAAGGAAACGTGTGTGTGAAACAACACAGCTCTGTAGTGTGAACCGGATCAATCAGGTGTAAAAACATTTAATATTCGACTTTAATTAATAAATAATATACTTTTTTAAAAAAAATATTTATACACTGATGCATGCTATAAACGTAGCATTATGCTAATTGTAACATGGCTGTAAAGGTGTATACAGAGTGGACTTGGGTCGCTACGTGAACGTTAGCTTGGCACTAGCATAACTTTCCAACAGGTTTAGCGTTCTAATCTCTAATCTCTAAAACGCCCTCTACTGGTGTAGATTAGAGCTGCAGGTGACATCACATTCATCACCATTTTTAACTAAATTATTCTATTTACTACTTCATTATATACAGCTAATCAAAAGCACAATGCTAGCTAGCTATATTTAACATCCAAGCCACGTTCAAATATGGTCTCATTGATTTTTTTTGTTTATGAAAAGAATTAATCAACAATTAAAGAAAAATTTACTCTCAGCTGTGACCAAGTGCACAGTTTGTTAAACAATCAGAAGTTTAGTTAGCGGTGATGCTAAGTGTAATAACAGTGTAATTTTAGTTCTTCTGAGACTTTTCTTCGTATTTTATCAACAAATCTGAGGTAAATATTGACGTCCCGGATGATTCTGTGTCTCTTTCAACCTCACTGCGTCCGTATAAAACACTTAACAGCTACATTTTGCCAGCTAGAAAATTATCCAGCCATTATCAAGGCTACGTTCATGCATCATCAGTTGCTTAGCAAAAACGTGGATGTGATTTTCATCAGTCACATTCACATACATATTAGCAGGCTAGCTAGATATGTGTTTAGCTAACATACACCACTTGAGAGTTGCTCTGTGTTATTATAGCTAGCTTATTTAATAGCAAGCGAACAAATTAATACTTAGCTTTAGAGAATAATTGCCTGAAAAATGTCTCAATGTTTACACCATTACAGATTTCTAATGGATTTTAAAGTGTTTTTAAAAGTTTGTAACGGTAGTTTAATAGAATGTTTGGTTTCTGATTGAGTGGATTTTAGGTCCTGTTTGGTTTTGGTGGTTTTTAACGTTAGTAAAATTTTCTAAAGGAAGATTTTTCACTTCGTACGGCTTTATTTTTCTTTAATCACTGCTAATATTTTATGCTAATTTTCTGCTAGCGTTGGTCATACACGCTTATTCATGTAAAAAAATCAAAATAAATGAAAAAATTATTTAAAAATTACAATATATAAATATACATGCGCACTTGCTAAAAACAAGGGCTACATTACTTTTATAAAACCCATTGCTGATGTTTATAATAATTATACAAACATCATTAAGTCAGCTTCTATAACCGTAAACGTTCTGCATTTTAAACGTATAAACTTGCTCTGTTTTCGTAACAGCACGGTAGAGAAGCGAAATAATTCGGCATCGAGCCTGAAAATAGATTCAGCACATTTCAGAGGTCACAGAGTTCATCTTCAGCATTTTCTGTAAGAAATACCGCAGGGAGCTGAACACGACCTTCACACCTACAGACGAAGTCCAGAGTCCAGAGTCAAAGTGCATCAACACGAACTGTTTCATTTCATCAGCTATCCGACAATAACAGCAGCAGCAGCGGCGGCGTGTCTCAGAGCACACTGCAACATCGTACACACTCACTAATCACGACATCATACACGCTCACTCATCACGACAGCATACACGCTCACTCATCACTCATCACGACATTATACACGCTCACTCATCACGACTATTATACACGCTCACTCATCACTACATCACACACTCTCACTCATCACAACATTATACACGCTCACTCATCACTACATTATACACGCTCACTCATCACTACATTATACACGCTCACTCATCACTACATTATACACGCTCACTCATCACTACATTATACACGCTCACTCATCACGACATTATACACGCTCACTCGTCACAACATCACACACTCTCACTCATCACAACATCATACACACTCACTCATCACAACATTATACACGCTCACTCATCACTACATCACACACTCTCACTCATCACAACATCATACACACTCACTCATCACAACATTATACACGCTCACTCATCACTACATTATACACGCTCACTCATCACGACATTATACACGCTCACTCGTCACGACATCATACACTCTCACTCATCACTACATCATACACGCTCACTCATCACGACTACTATACACGCTCACTCATCACGACTATTATACACGCTCACTCATCACGACATTATACACGCTCACTCATCACTACATCATACACACTCACTCATCACGACATTATACACGCTCACTCATCACTACATCATACACGCTCACTCATCACGACTATTACACACTCTCACTCATCACGACTATTATACACGCTCACTCATCACGACATCATACACTCTCACTCATCACGACTATTACACACTCTCACTACACAGCGCACTTAGCTTAGGTTCGCTTAGCTGCAGTTAGCTTTCATTTTGATGTTTTGCATTTTTGGTAAAATTTGCATTTGTTAATATTTCTACCTGTTACATTCTTTTTCGGTTTTCATAGTTATATTTATATTTAGTTATATATATTCGTTTCTATTCTGTTTTTTAATTTTAAAAGTCTGTTTGCTGAATATTGTTTGTTGAATTCTATTTTGCGGATTCTGTTTGTTAAAGCTTCTTTCATTGAATTCTATTTACTGAATTTTATTTACTAAATTCAATTGATCAGATTTCACTAATTTCATTCAATTTTATTTGATGAATTCTGTTTGTTAAAGCTTCTTTTGTTGAATTCTATTTATCAAATTTTATTTATTATATTCTACTGATCAAAATCTATTTATTGAATATTATTTATTAAAGTCTGTTTGTTGAATTCTATTTAATGAATTTTTTTATTAAAGCTTCTTTCACAGAATTCTATTTATTGAATTCTTTATATCAAATTTTATTTATTGAATTCTACTTAGTGGATTCTGTTTCATAAAGCTTTTTTCACTTCTATTTAAATTCTATTGTTACATTTTTGTATTTGTTTAATTCTAATGATTTTGTACTTCATTGTGTAAGCAATGGCGGAGTACTGCGCTCTGATGTTAGCGTGAATCTCTCCCGCTTTGTTTCTTGTTAAAAAATAACAGAAATCTTGCGTGATGAATTCGAAACCAGGCCGAATCCCTCTGAAAGCGTTTCTCGCCTCTACACTTGTTAAAGGTTCTACGTGGAACCCTGTGAACAACCACGTTGCTTCTTATTTTCTTCTTATTATCCAGAACCTGTCCGGAGTTTAACGTTTAAATTCTCTGTACTTGGTTCAGTCTTAGAGAAGAAGAGTTCCTTAAGGGTTCTACTCAGAACCGGTTCTGATAGAACATTAATAACACGCTATTAACCACATAAAACCTTCCAGCTTTAACTTCATTACTCATTCCTTTTGTGAATTGACTCACAGCATGCAGTGCATTATGGGTAATGTTTTAAAATCGAGAGAGAGAGAGAGAGAGAAATACAGAGAGATTTATCTTTCTCTTCCTCTCGCACACCTCTCAAAGCAAAGTGATAATATCCATGTGAGCACACGCCTGTGTTAATTAAGGTGAACACACATGAAGCGCTGATGTGTGTGTTTGTGTGTGTGTGTGTGTTGGAGATGAAGCTCTGGAGGAGAAAGAGGAGGAGGAGGAGCGTGTGATGTTCCTCTCTTTCTCTGTGACAGAGCCTCGGCGCTCGTTAAACCTTTTCTTTATCTCTTAACAATCGCTCTAATTATGTTCATTGAAGGGGGCCAATTAGCGCGGGGCCGTGTGCGCCCGAGGCCGCGCGCCTCCACACCAACGTGCAATTAACGCCGCCAAAATTTATTTAGAGACACTTCTCGCCTTTTGACTCCCTCCAATTATCGCTAATCAATGCTGCCGAGAGACGACGGGTCGCCGTAATTCATCAGGAGAGAGAAAAAAAACGTGTCACACACACACACACACACACACACAACAAACGCTCTCTGACTCTGAAGGGCAAAAATGTCAGACACAACAACATTACAGGCAGAGAGAGAAAAAAAAAAGCTCACATGAAGCACATTAACAGATAAAGAGAGAAAAACAGAGACACTGATAGACAGAGAGAGACAGAGAGAGAAAATAAATAAATAGACAGAGAAAAAGACACAGATAGAGAGAGACACAGATAGACAGGCAGAGACACAAACAGATAGAGAGACACATGGATAGACAGAAACAAAGATAGAGACACAGATAGAAAGACACATGAACAGATAGAGAGAGAGAGAGAGACAGATAGAAAGAGACACAGCTAGAGAGAGAGAGACAGACAGAGAGAAAGATATATATATATATATATATAGAGAGAGAGAGAGAGAGAAACGGATACAGAGAGACACAGTTAGACTGAGAGAGAAACACAGATAGAGAGAGACAGAGAGACACACACAAATAGAGAGAGAGACAGACAGCGAGAAAAAGACACAGATATAGAGAGACACAGATAGACAGAGAGGCGGATACAGAGACACACACAGATAAAGATACAGATAGAGTGAGAGAAAGACACAGATAGAGAGATACACAGAGGTAAAGAGAGAGAGACACACACAGATAGAAAGAGAGACACAAACAGAGAGAAAGACACAGAGACACAGATATAGAAAGACACAAGCAGGTAGAGAGAGACACAGATAGACTGAGAGTGGCACACAGATAGAGAGAAACAAAGATAGAGAGAGACACAGATAGAAAGAAACAAAAACAGATAGAGAGAGACACAGATAGACAGAGAGAGAGAGACACAGATAGAGAGAGATACAGATAGAGAAACAGAGAGAGAGAGACACACAGATAGAAAGTGAGAAAGACACAGATAGAGAGAGACAGATAGACAGAGAGACACAAGCAAATAGAGAGAGATACAGATAGACAGAAAGAGATACAGATAGAAAAAGAAATATGCAGATAGACAGAGATACAGATAGAGAGATACATAAGCAGATAGAGAGATATACAGATAGGTAGAGAGACACAGAAATAAAAAGAGAGAGACACAGACAGAGAGAGACAGAGACATAGAGAGAGACACACAGATAGACAGAGCGAGAGAGAGACACACACAAACAGGTAAACAAACAGAGACACTTTACTGTGGATAGATGAATAAAAAATAAACCTGAAACTTTAACTTCGATGTGAAAATTGTAATAAATCGTACGGGAAACTGAGATTATAAAAGAGAGATGAAATTTATCGGGCTGAAGATCACTGTGCTGTAATGTTCACTAGATTCGCTTCTGTAAACACTGACATTATTATAATCAGGACAATTTTGACCAATCAGTGAGCTGCACTGTTTATAGCTCCGCCCACATGTCCATGTTTGGTCGGTTAGTTAGTTAGTTACGGTAGGACGGATAGAAATGATCACAAAACGTAGAAGAGAGGTATTTATTTATTTATTTATTTATCCACATTAACGAATACATTAACAAGAAAAAAACACACACAGATAGAATTACGTGTGTGTGTGTGTGTGTGTGAGAGAGAAAGAGAGAGAGAGAAAATGGCGTGTTTAGTATTAATACGTGTTTAACACCCGACTATCAGCGCTCACAACACCACATCTGTTTGTTTGAGTTCCACTTCAGTAATTAGCTAATTAGCCCGCTAAATTAGGAGCGACGCTGAAAGTGTACACTTCGCCTTGTGACACACAGATAACACACACACACACACACACATCTCACTTCACTACGAGAGAACATACACTACGTTCCTCAAACACATCGTTTAAAACGTTATCTTTTTTTACTTTACGCACCACAACACACTCGCTACTGCATTTATAACGCTAATGGCTAACATTTAAATCTAAATAAACGGCGTAATTTAGACAAAAAACACAGGCAGCCATCTTTTATTTTCTGTACGCAATGTTATACTCACAAATGTACAAAAAAAGGAATAAAAATGAAATGTAAATATTTAATAAGTCTTATGCATTAGCAAACAAAGCTAATTAGCATGCTTTAAAAAAAAAGCGTAAATAAACATCTTTAAAGGCTTTGTAACTAGCTACTGTCTGCTAGCTGCAATTTCTAGCTAGGTAGTTTAGCATGTTTGGAAAATGACTAACAATTTAACATGTCAGACTGATTTTAATTTTCATTTCATTTTGGTTACTTGCTAAAGCTACTCATTTGTGTAAGTATTAATAGTGAGTTAATTCAGCTACGTAGCTAACAACACATCTAGCCAGGAAGCAAATTCCTGATCGTAGTCAGTCGTGTGTTAGCAGCTAAACAAACCCCCAAAAACTCGGACTTGTTGATTAAATAATGAATAAAAATGATTCAGGGAGATCAGAAGCACTAATGTTACGTAAAAATAAAAAAATGTAAAAAATGTAGTTTGTAAAGAAAACAGCGTCATAGTTTCACACTTCAATCTAAGCGTGAAACTCCGCCTCTAACAAACCCAACAGAGAACTTTACTGAGTTAGCAAATCTAGCTAGTTGGCTAGTTGATGTAGCTATAGTTACCGTTTTATTAAACATTTTCATTTAGCTAGTAATAATTTAGCTAGAAATGCTGCTCTAAAAAACCTGGAATATAAAAAATCTGTTGGAATTTACATAAAAATAATAAACTTACGGATTGTGTAAACAATATTTAACCTTTAAGAGAAAAATTGTGACTAGCAACACGGCTATAAACGTTTTACAGATTAAAACTAAATCACAGAATCATATACTCTCTTTAACATTTTTAAAAAGTTGTATAGCTAGCATCATGGCTATTTTTATAGCTAAACACCAAATAACAATGTGTGTTTAACTTTCTCTGGAATATCTGCAGCTAGCAATGAGGCTAGTTTTACTTCTAAACTTCAAGATTTAAATCACGTATCGGACATTTTGGGACTGTTATAGCTAGCGACGCATCAGATTTTGTGTATAAAGTCTAAATATCGGGATTAGCAGGCTAATGCTTAATGTTTCACACAACTTTTGTAATTAGCAAAGCTGCTATAAACATGAAACGTAGAAATTATATGGATGTTTAAATGTTAACATCATTCTGAACTTTTGTTGAAGAATTATTTTAGCTAGAGCTAGCAATGTGGCTAGTTTTGCATATAAATCGTGTTAAACTTTGCAGGAAAACTACTGTAGCTAGCAATGTGGCTAGTTTTGCGTATAAATCGTGTTTAACTTTGCGGGAAAACTACTGTAGCTACCAATGTGGCTAGTTTTGTGTATAAATCGTGTGTAACTTTGCAGGAAAATTACTGTAGCTAGCAATAAGGCTAGTTTTATAGATAACCACTGAATGTTAGGATCATACACATAATCGTTGAACTTTTTTAGCTAGCAACGTGGCTAAATTTATGGCTAAAAACTGGAATCTGGAACTTTTTCAGAAATATTTTAGCTAGCAAACTGTGCGTGTAAATATGAAACAAACGTTCTAATTTGATTTTTAGCTTTTAAATACAGGTTTATTTTGCTTTATTGAGAAAATGTTGTAACTGAGAAAAGCCAAAGCTTAACTGGTGGGTTTTGTTAGCTATTATTTGTTAGCTACATTAGCACAAAACACATCCTGGCTAATCTGTTTCATACATCTGGAGGGAAGAGGGACGTTGTGGAAGTTTTATTTTTAGCAGAACGGCTGCTTTAACGATGAAACTTGACGTCCCGGACGCATGTAGAGAGAAAAATCCGAGCAAAACCGACGAAGTGTGTAGCGCTCGGTATGTGGTGTGTTAAAAAAAAATAAAAAAAACAAAGCAGAGCCTCTTCTCTGCGCTCTGATATTCCGTTTAAAAATTTCCGTGTAATGAAAAGTGATTTTTCGCCCGCACTTTCCAACAGAACGGTTTGACCTTGAGCCTGTGAATAATTTTAAATAAAGCGGCAGGACGTGAACACACTTCACCGTGATTCAATCATCGGGAAATATCATCCATCATGTCAGGAAGGGACACACACACACACACTCACACACACACACACACACTCACACACACACACACACACACTCACTCACACACTCACACACACACGCAGAGTATACTCTCAAAATATGCAGTCATTATGAGGCAATATCAGGAGCATCCATTACTGCAAACACATCACACGCTGGTGGAGTTATTCGCACACACACAGCGCCCCCTGCTGGATCAACACCCAATTTTTAAAATACAGGTTGCATTTTAATGTTTTTATTTATTTTTTTTTAATTAATATATACTTTTTTTATTTAAGAATACGGCTAAATTAAAAAAAAGTGGAATGATATAAATAATCTCTCTATGTTTTCCTGTTATTTATTTATTTATTTATTTATTTATTATCTTTTTAATTTAATTTAGTGAATATTTATTCCTGCTTCTGTGTGTGTGTGTGTGTGTGTGTTTCTGTACTGAAGATAGATGGTGTTGCACCTGAATGTGTATTGTTATATCTTCAAGGGCGCTTGTCTAATTATTTTTAATAATTAAATAAATAATTAAATAATTTAACACTTAAATAAAAATTAAATGTATTGTTTAATAGTTTATAACTCTATAAATGTTCCTCTTCGTGGTGACGTATAAAATGTAAACGTATGGACGGTGCAGCAGATGTTGGAGAAATGTATGTGTTTGTGAGATAAATAATAATAATAATAATAATAATGAATATTCGTGAATTTATAATTAGGAGATTATATCACTGACCAATAAATGCACAGAATATATGAATATATGAATATATAATATATATAATATATAAGAATGGAGATGGAATAATAGAAGTGTGTGTGTGTTTTGCCCTCATGTAGCAAAGACAGTCCAAAGACAGACAGACAGACAGACAGACAGACACACACACACACACACACACACACACACACACAGACACACAAAGAAAAAACCTTTCATGACCAGCAGGTGGCAGCGTCGCATCACCACACACACTAAAGCAGCACAGTGACATCATATGGGAATAAACATAAAGCTCAGTTCAGTGTGTGTGTGTGTGTGTGTGTGTGTGTGTGTGTGTGTGTGTGTGAGAGAGAGTGTGTATACACAGCTTTTAATCGTGTTCAGATGTACAGTGGAAGGAGGTGTGCCCTGTGTGTGTGTGTGTGTGTGTGTCATAGTGAAGGAAGTGTGACCTGTGTGTGTGTGTATATGTGTGTGTGTGTGTGTGTGTGTGTGTCATAGTGAAGGAGGTGTGACCTGTGTGTGTGTGTATATGTGTGCGTGTGTGTCATAGTGAAGAAGGTGTGCCCTGTGTGTGTGTGTGTGTGTGTGTGTCATAGTGAAGAAGGTGTGCCCTGTGTGTGTGTGTGTGTGTGTGTG
>NC_069733.1:19495863-19538363 GCF_027358585.1 Pangasianodon hypophthalmus | reverse complement strand
TCTTATCTTATCTTATTAAATCAAACCAATAAATCATTTTTCAAAGAATCCCAAATGAACTGAATCATGGGGATATTCCAGACTTGACTGAATTGTTTACACTAAATCAAAAATGAATCATTTCCCAAATAAATCTGAATCAAACTGATGCTTGGTGATATTTTATACTTCACTGAAACACTTACACTGGATCAGAACCATAAATAATTTCCCAAGAATCCAAATCAAATCTTTGTAAAATTTGGTACATCACTGAATCTTTTACAGTGAATCAAAACCATAAATCGTTTCCCAGAGAACATTAATCGAATGACATTGAAATCTGAGACTTCAATGAATCATTTACATTAAATCTAAACAATAAATCACTTCTCAAAGAATCCTAATAGAACTGAATCGTGATATTCAAGACATAACTGAATTGTTTCCATTGAATCAAAACAATGAACTCTTTCCCCCCAAAAAATCTGAATCAAATCATATCTTCTTGATATTTGATTCTTCTGTGAATCACTTACTTTGAATCAGAACAATAAATAATTTCCCAAAGAATCATAATCTGATCTTATCACTGTGATATCTAACACTTCAGTGAATCATTTACGTTGGATCAAGAATCCTGTTTGAATCAAATCTTGGTGATATTCGAGACTTCACTGAATCGGTTACACTGAATCATTTCCTAAAGAATCCGAATCGAATCAAATAAAGGTGATCGTTTGCTATTTCACTGAATCACTTTAACTGAATCAAGAATCCTGTTTGAATCGAATCATGGTGAGATTTGATTCACTGATTTGTTTCCTAAAGAATCCTAATCGAATTAAATCACTGTGGTGATATAAAAGGTCTCTTGGTTTCCATGGTAACTAAGCTGTTTAGCAGGCCCAGCGTTGCTCATCATGCTACGCTAATAAATAACAAGACAAGATAAAACTGCATCATTGTCAAGAGGGTGATTCGATTTTTAAAAAAGTTAGAAGGTTATGGCAGTGTTTAAGTGGGGAAAGTTCCTCGTATTCAGAGTCGGGTTTCGCACGTAGACTTATCAGAGTTTTCCAATAGCATATAGACACCATGTTTTTTTTTTTTTAAGTATTATATAACGGTAGTATATTCCTCATTATACTCAAATATTTCTTGTTACCTGACAGACATTTTAGCCCGCTAACTCTAGCTAGCTAGCGTAGAGAACAAAGCTATCACCTCTGGTCGCTTGCAGTGTGTGCGCTGTTTTATTATTTAATTTGTGTATTTTTTTCTTTTTCAGTCTGATAAACATGTGGCAGTTTTTATTCACTGAGTCAATTTTATTGAATTGATTCCTAAATGAATCTATCACAGGGAATCACTGAATCATGAGGTCATGAGGAGTTGCAGTCCAGCCACCTGTGGTAGGTATGTTGTTAGCTTGGGGGGGTAATTGTTGAGGATTCAGACACACACACACACACACACACACACACACACACACACACACACTGACCCGTTTGTTCTTGTTGGAGTAGGTTCTCTGCAGCAGTCTCTCCTGCGTGTGCTCCGTGTTGTTGGGCAGGTCGAAGCCGTTCTCCTCCACCTCATCCTTCACTTCTTCCTCCTTTTCCTCCTCCGCTGGTTTCTGTCGTTTAACAGCGGCCATTGTCTCCCACCTCCTCTCCTTTCTGCTGCTGTTCAGCTTCACCGAGCCGTTCCTCTGCTGAACGAAAAAAAAAACAGGGGAAAATGTGATAAAACGCTCAAACAGCAGCTGAGCCACTGATCACACTGACCTGAGACAGGCCTGGTGGGCGGGGCCTAATATTCTAATGAGCAGCTTGATTGACAGCCCTCTGTCCGAGACTGTAGCAACCACACAATTATAGAATTACACAGTAGCTACGTTTGCTAAGTCAGCTTTCACATTACCCACTAGATTAGCTTTCTAGCTAGGTTAACTTTCACTTGCTAGGCTAGGTTAGCTTTCACTGTACTTGCTAGGTTAGCATTCACTTTACTCACTAGGCTAGCTTTCTTATTACTGGTTAATATAGCTTTCATTTACTCACTAGGCTAGCTTTCTTATTACTCGCTAATGTAGCTTTCATTTACTCACTAGGCTAGCTTTCTTATTACTCGCTAATGTAGCTTTCGCTTTACTCGCTAGGTTAGCTTTCACTTTACGTGCTAGGTTAGCTTTCACTTTACTCAGTGGTTTAGCTTTCACTCGCAAGATAATATTTCTCTTTAGTCACTAGGTTTGCTTTCTCTTACTAGCTAGGTACTAGCTAGGTTATCTTTCACTTGCTAGGCTAGATTAGCTTTCACTTATTTCCTAGGTTATCTTTCACTTGCTATGTTAGTGTTCTCATTATTTGCTAGGTTATCTTTCACTTGCTAGCTTAGCGTTCTCACAGTGTAAAGTTTTAATAAAAGCTGTGTGGGTGGGGCGAGTGATATAAGCCCTGTGATTGGTGGGGTCGGAGCCTATACAAGCTTTACCCAAGATTAGCTCCTCCCACTTTACATCATTTTAATAGTTTCCCAAAGAGACAAAATCAAATCGAATCCTGATGCTATCTGACACTTCACTGAATCATTTACCCTGAATCATTTACACTGAATCATTTACCCTGAATCATTTACACTGAATCATTTACATAAAGCAATAAATTGATTCACAAAGAAAAAGGGATTATTTAGACGTTGTAGTGCAGATCCATATTAATATTAATAAACAGTGGGAGGGGCTACCTCTTTTCTCCTCCTGTCAATCACAGCAGCAGCAGCCAATCACAGCGTGTGTTAACTTCACATTTCATTTCCTACTACATTATACCCTATGTAGTGAGCATATATAGTGAACAGAGAGTGATTTGGGATTCGACCTCACTGTGTGTCTGAGGCTTTAATAATAAAAAATATTTCATAAAAAAAAAGGATGGTGGATCTTTATGTGGGAAAATAAAAATACAAAGAAATAAAAGAAAATAATAAGTTAATCAATAAATCAATAATCAATCAATTAATTAATTACAAAAATATTAATTAATAATAAAAATTAATTTTAAAAATCAATCAGTAAATATTAAAGTTGATGATAAGACAATGATTTTCATCTCTTTGCTTATGAAGCGTGATATAAACACACAGTGTAGTTACTGCTATTGCGTATATTCATTATACCCTCATTAATATTCATTATACACTCATTAATATTCATTATACACTCATTAATATTCATAGACATTCCTCTAGCAAATAGTTTAATCCATCACGAGGGGAATGTACATTTTAAAGCAGCTCATGAAACAGGAAATGACTTTATTCGTCGGTCTCGATTTAAATCTGATTACTGAGATGTAAATTGTACACATTTCACTAATGATTATTATGGATTTAAAGTGCAGCGACTCTCGGTGTGTGTGTGTGTGTGTGTGTGTGTGAGAGAGAGAGTTAGACAGCAGACTGAGCTGTCAATGCTAACACACACCTTTAATTAACTCACACTGAGAGCTGTGTTTACATCACCTCACACTAAAGACGCTCTGACACACACACACACACACACACACACACACACACACACACACCTGTCTGTCACTGAGCGAGCAGCGGGAAACAACAACCTTTATAAACATGACACACTTAATAACAATAATAAGAAGAAAAGAAGAAGAATAAAGAATAAATAAAGAATAAAGCACACGTTCTCCTAATAACACGTAGCATTTTTCATGTCATATAACACTGGTGCTTGTGATGTTCGTTTCGGGAACGTCGATATTCCTGGCATTGAGTCTCATTCTTCCTGTCGCATGAGGTCAGAGGTCATCAACTAGCGACCCAGCAGAGTATTTCAGCACACCGAACCGAGCATTCGAAAAAACTTGGAGCAGAGCTGATCAATATACGAAAAAAACAAACAAGCCAACAATCTAGTCGTAATTCACTCCAGTTTTCTAAACATGGTTTACGTTCTCGTGACTCATTACGCCAAGTTCTAAACACGGTTTACGTTCTCGTCACTCATTACACTAAGTTCTAAACACGGTTTACGTTCTCGTTACGCATTACGCCAAGTTCTAAACACGGTTTACGTTCTCGTTACTCATTACGCCAAGTTCTAAACACGGTTTACGTTCTCGTCACGCATTACACTAAGTTCTAAACACGGTTTACGTTCTCGTTACGCATTACGCCAAGTTCTAAACACGGTTTACGTTCTCGTTACTCATTACGCCAAGTTCTAAACACGGTTTACGTTCTCGTTACTCATTACGCTAAGTTCTAAACACGGTTTACGTTCTCGTCACGCATTACGCCAAGTTCTAAACACGGTTTACGTTCTCGTTACGCATTACGCTAAGTTCTAAACACGGTTTACTTTCTCGTCACTCATTACACTAAGTTCTAAACACGGTTTACTTTCTCGTTACTCATTACACCAAGTTCTAAACACGGTTTACGTTCTCGTTACTCATTACGCTAAGTTCTAAACACGGTTTACTTTCTCGTTACGCATTACACTAAGTTCTAAACACGGTTTACGTTCTCGTTACGCATTACGCCAAGTTCTAAGCACGGTTTACTTTCTCGTTATGCATTACACTAAGTTCTAAACACAGTTTACGTTCTCGTTACGCATTACGCCAAGTTCTAAACATGGTTTACGTTCTCGTTACGCATTACGCCAAGTTCTAAACACGGTTTACGTTCTCGACACTCATTACGCTAAGTTCTAAACACGGTTTACGTTCTCGTCACTCATTACGCCAAGTTCTAAACACGGTTTATGCTCTCGTCACTCATTACGCCAAGTTGTAAACACGGTTTATGTTCTCGTCACTCATTACGCTAACTTCTAAACACGGTTTACGTTCTCGACACTCATTACGCTAAGTTCTAAACACGGTTTACGTTCTCGTCACTCATTACGCTAAGTTCTAAACACGGTTTACGTTCTCGTCACGCATTACGCTAAGTTCTAAACACGGTTTACGTTCTCGTCACGCATTACGCTAAGTTCTAAACACGGTTTACGTTCTCGACACTCATTACGCTAAGTTCTAAACACGGTTTACGTTCTCGTCACTCATTACGCCAAGTTATAAATACGGTTTACGTTCTCGTCACGCATTACGCTAAGTTCTAAACACGGTTTACGTTCTCGTCACTCATTACGCCAACTTCTAAACACGGTTTATGTTCTCGTCACTCATTACGCTAAGTTCTAAACACGGTTTATGTTCTCGTTACTCATTACCTAAGGCAGGATTATGTACAAACACTAAACATAAGAACCATATGGTTTATGTTTTCCGTAGAACCGTCATCAACAGCAATTTAATCTAGTTTTACTTGTAAATAAAAAAAACATCAGGTTACGTGCGATATGGTTAAACTTTTCGGAGAACGTTTATAGCTAGCGATGCAGTTTTACACACAAATAAGAAACAGAATTTGTAGCTAGCAATGCAGCTAGTTTTAGGAACAAACAATAAACATTGCGATCATGTAGGTTATTTAATTTTTTTTAGAGAATCTGTAGCTAACAACACATGTAGGTTATTTGTTTTTTATTCCCATGAGACACAGAAAGCCTTGCAACAGAACTGTGTGTGTGTGTGTGTGTGTGTGTGTGTGTGGAGACACAGAGGAAGGAAAGATACAGAGATGGACAGATGAGGGAGGAGAGAGGGACAAATTTCCCCCCGTAGAGAGTGAGCAAGAATAAATTGAACACAGCCATTGAGACAGAAGGTCAAAGGTGAAATCTCTGAGGAGCGCTGAGGCTCCGAGATGAGAGGAATATAGATGACTAGGAATGTTCAGGGGAACATTTTTACATCTATTATTCACACACACACACACACACACACACACATATACACACACACACACAGAGGATAAAATAAATATGTCACCGGAGAGCGTGTCACACAGTTAACCTCGTCTCTAGCAGACGCTGCTTTAATACGCTTAATTGAACTTGACATCTAAAGCTATTATTATGTAATATAATGAATTCACAGTGTGATAATCGTCCTCGCTGTACGAGGGCTTCAGGTCAACACTCGATCCGCTCACAGCTCCAGCTTTACAGGAAAAAGGAAATGTTGAACTCTGTAACAGTGCAGAGTCAGTGAGAGGTTACGTTCGGTGTTAAAAGATGAAGTGAAAGGGGAAAATCGAACTTAATTCTCTCCCACAGCGTGACGCACTCCGAGTGAAATGACACAGTAGAACGGGTTCTGTTCAGAGTTCGTTTACAAAAAGAGGAAACATTAAACAGAGCAGCGTCGGAGTCAGAGTTCGCTTACATTCACTCCTTAAAGATGAAAATCTTGTAGTACTTTGATGACTTTTTATACCACTTTAGCTATTTTACTGTAACAACTCAAGCAGCTGCTAATGGTCACTGATCAACACTGTTCCCAACAACCAATCACTGATCACTACTGTTCCCAACAACCAATCACTGCTCATCACTGTTCCTAAAAACCAATCACTGCTCATCACTGTTCCTAACCACCAATCACTGATCACTACTGTTCCCAACAACCAATCACTGCTCATCACTGTTCCCAACAACCAATCACTGCTCATCACTGTTCCCAACCATCAATCACTGCTCATCACTGTTCCCAACAACCAATCACTGCTCACTACTGTTCCCAACAACCAATCACTGATCACTACTATTCCCAACAACCAATCACTGCTCATCACTGTTCCCAACAACCAATCACTGCTCATCACTGTTCCCAACAATCAATCACTGCTCATCACTGTTCCCAACCACCAATCACTGCTCTCTACTGTTCCCAACAACCAATCACTGCTCATCACTGTTCCCAACAACCAATCACTGCTCATCACTGTTCCCAACAATCAATCACTGCTCAGCACTGTTCCCAACAACCAATCACTGATCACCACTGTTCCCAACAACCAATCACTGCTCACTACTGTTCCCAACAACCAATCACTGATCACTACTGTTCCCAACAACCAATCACTGCTCATCACTGTTCCCAACCACCAATCACTGATCACCACTGTTCCCAACAACCAATCACCGATCACTACTGTTCCCAACGACCAATCACTGATCACCACTGTTCCCAACGGCCAATCACCGCTCATCACTGTTCCCAACAACCAATCACTGCTCATCACTGTTCCCAACGACCAATCACCGATCACTACTGTTCCCAACGACCAATCACTGATCACCACTGTTCCCAACAACCAATCACTGCTCATCACTGTTCCCAACCACCAATCACTGCTCACTACTGTTCCCAACGATCAATCACTGCTCACTACTGTTCCCAACGACCAATCACTACTCACTACTGTTCCCAACGACCAATCACTGCTCATCACTGTTCCCAACAACCAATCACTGCTCACTACTGTTCCCAATAACCAATCACTGCTCATCACTGTTCCCAACAACCAATCACTGCTCACTACTGTTCCCAATAACCAATCAAAGGTGAGGAGTGGAATGTTGAAGCAAAAGTTTATGCTTTTTTATTGTTTATTGTTTATTATGATGCTAGTTTGAAGATCAGCTAAATTTTGTTGTAGAATTTATTTTCTATAATTCTAGTTCATGAGTTAGCCTGCTTAATGTAATGCTAGTTTGATAAACAAAGACACAGATACTGTAATGCTAGTTTGTGATTTACTATAACGCTAGCCTGCTACAGTTAACAGGATAGCATATGCTAGTAATGCTAATGTAAACACTAGTAACACAGTATAATGCTAATTTGTGAGCTGGCCTGTTTACTATGATGTCATGTCTTTGGTTGCTGTTTGCCATAATGCTAGTTCATGGTTTAGCTTGTTTTCTGTAGAGCTAGCGTGAGATTTAGGCTGTAATGCTGCTTTGTGTGTTAGCATGTTTGTGAGTTAGCATGTTTGTGAGTTTGTGTATTAGCATGTTTGTTCAATCCCTGATTCATATGTTAGCCATTTCACTGTAATGCTAAGTTATGGCTTAGTTCTTTTAACACTAGCTTGTAATTTAGTTTGATTAATATACAGTTAGCTTATTAATTAGCCTATTTAGTGCAGTGTGTGTGTGTGTGTGTGTGTGTGTGTGTGTGTGTGTGTGTAAAATAGTAAGAAGTGATCCATTTACTTCCTGCAGAGGAGAGACATGTTTGTACAGCTCCAGCTCTCAGGATGCTAGTCCGAAAAATAGCTTAGTCACACACACACACACACACACACACTCACACACACTTCCTCCCTTTCTCTCTCAGTCAAAAGGTCAATAGCTTTTTAAAAATAAGTGCTCTCTGTGTCTTCATCTAGTGATGAAGTGTTTCTGTTTGCTCTGTTCTTATATCACACACACACACACACACACACACACACACACTGTCTCTCACTTTCATACTGAGTATAATTGGCAGGATAACACTGTGTTTTGGCTGTGTGTGTGTGTGTGTGTGTGTGTGTGTGTTTTGATGTCGTTTCTTGGCTCTGAACACACTGAGCTCTTACAGATACAAGAGCAGCTGTTCACACTCACAACTGTGTGTTCGCACAATAAACCCGACAAACACAAACTCACAATAAACACTAACAAAAGCAAGAAAGACAGAGACAAGACACACTAAACACACAAACACAACAAACACTATAAACAAACTATGACACAAAAACAAGACACACACACACATACAGACGGAGGAGATGGGAGGAGACGGTTCTTAATCAGAGACACGGTTTATCTGGAGCAGTGAATATTTTCAGGATGAAGTGATGGATGGAGGTAAAGTTTCTCTGTAAGCGTAGCAGATGAGCGCTAGGTCAGATTTTCCTTCACACCGTGAACGTTTTCTTTACAGCAGAGTATAGAATTAACACAAACACGGACACTATAGTGAATTAAAAGTGCGATAAAATCTCCTACATCCCGCACACACATTACGATTTCATCACCTCCATTTAGTGTCTCGTGGCTTCATTAAGTTGCGCTCGAGTAACTTTATATCAGAGCGCGATATAAAAAACTAAATAAAATGTAAAATAACAGGCTGCGCTGGATCAAGTGCTATTCTCTGTGCTGCTGAATAATGAGTGTGGAAGCCATTTTGTTAAATTAAACCAGTGATTAATGTGATCATTACAGCGAGCTCTATTCATGCAGTAATATATCGCTGATATACGAGACTCCTGTTCCATTTATTTCAACACTCGCCATCTTCTCATCTTCTCATCAGACATCATCAGATTACTCTTTTATTTTTCAGTTTTAAATTCTGTCTTGTTTTTATGTTACAGCGTGTTACATTTCGAAGAAAAAAAACCCACTTTTCCTTCTTCAGTCCGCATTTTCTATCCCTGATGTTGTAGTTTTGAGGTTTAAAGGTGAGTGTTTGTGTTAAAGCCGGTGGTCTGGACGCTGTAGGTAACCTCGGAGGTGTGAACTACACGCAGCTGATTTTAATCATCTGAATGTGGAGCTCAGAAAATCCACTGAAGCAGCTGCGGAACCCGACTCTGAATACCAGCAACTTTCCTCACAGAGACACTGACGCGGCTTTTTTTAAAAAAAAATTACGTCGCAAACACAGACTACAGAGCTATGCACACACACAGACAAAAAAACAACATGTATGTATGTAAAGATGAAACACAAAAACATACAAAAAAAGAACAAGAAAATTATAAAGATGCACAAACAATAACAATAACAACGATTTACTTAAACAGGGAAAAAGACAGACGGAGTTATTTACTAACTCAGTAAACACACACACACACACACAAACACATGCACTTAGATACACACACCCTCACAAAAAACCACATCCTCTTCCTGTGTGTCTTGCGCGCACACACACACACACACACACACACACACACACACACACCCCACAATAACCGCACTGTTATCACACTGTAGCGCTAACACACATATAAGAATGAGGTCAGTGCAGCACCCGACCTGGAATCAACCACCTACACACACACACACACACACACACACACACACACACACACTCACACACACACACTCACATTCACACACACACACACTCACACACACACACTCACACACACACTTTTTAACCAGTGTCAGTGTGTTAACGTGTGAAAGTCTCCCACTTAAACACACTAACAGAATGTGAGAATATTTAAATTTCAACAGCTGATGATGTCATAATGGGTGTTACAGCAACTGACCAATCACAAGTTCAAGACGCTCCTTTTTATTGTTATTTCTTTTTTTTGTACTAAAAATATTTTCCTTTTCTAAGTATACAAAATATTTCTTTTTAATATTTTCCTTTTCCAATTTTGACAAAATGAATATTGAATATTGAACAGAATATTTTACTTTTCATGCTACATATATATATATATATATATATATTTTCAGTTACAAATATTTTCCCTTTTTTTTTACTTTTAATATATTTTCATATTTTTAAAATATAAATATTTTTACACTCCGAATAATTTTCTTTTCTCGCTACAAACCTTTTTTTTTATCATATTTTTTTCTTTTGAACTGACAGAGAAACGGATTTGTAGTCATGATAGGTGCCTGGTTTGCTTCCTCTGTGTGTGTGTGTTTATTTGTGTGTATGTGTGTATGTGTGTGTGTGTGTGTGTGTGTGTGTGTGTGTGTATGTGTGTATGTGTGTGTGTGTGTGTGTTTACAGGAAAAAACTAATAAAGCCTCTCTCTCTCTCTCTCTCTCTCTCTTTTCCTTCTGATTTTCTCTCCTTGGATATCTTCCCTGTTTTCTTTCACTGAACTGCATCACACAGCTTTTCCTATGATTACATCATCACTGTGTGTGTGTGTGTGTGTGTGTCTGTGTGTGTGTGTGTGTGTGTCTGTGTGTGTGTGTGTGTGTGTGTGTTATTCACAATTAGCAGCAGCTTTAATGCTAAAACATCTCTCACTATATACAGAGAGAAGAGTAAAGTGCAGTTTAAAGAGTTAATACTGATGAGTGATACCTGTCTGTCTCCATCTCACTCTTACTCTCTCTCTGTCCCTTTACCTGTCTCTTTATCTTTCTCTCTCTCTTTCTCTCTCTCTATTTCTCTCTCTCTCTCTCTCTATTTCTCTCTCTCTCTCTCACTCTGTGTTATTGTATAATGATGTAATAAAGTCTAGGAGCTGCACTCAGCCATTAAACAGTTTAACTTCACACAGAGAGAACGATACCACTCTCTCTCTCTCTCTCTCTCTCTCTCTCTCTCTGTCTGTCATTCTCTCTCTCTCTCTCTCTCCCTGTCCCTCTCTTTCTCTCTCTCTCTCTCTCTCTCTCTCTCTCTCTCCCTGTCCCTCTCTTTCTCTCTCTCTCTCTCTCTCTGCCCCTCTCTTTCTCTCTCTCTCTCTCTCTCTCTCTCTGCCTGTCTCTCACTCCTCCTTTCTCTCTCTCTTTCTCTCTCTCTCTCTCTCCTTCTCGCACATTTGCATGAAATTGTTGGGTAGAGACGGTGGTTCCTATAAAACCCCACACTTAGTGCTGTGAGATAAACGAGTGGCAGGCGGCTCTTACAGAGCGCTGAATAAAACCTGCTCACATTTCTGTTTCACTACACGACTCATCACACACTCCTCCACTCATCACACACTCCTCCTCTACTCATCACACACTCCTCTACTCATCACACACTCCTCCTCCACTCATCACACACTCCTCCACTCATCACACACTCCTCTACACATCACACACTCCTCCTCCACTCATCACACACTCCTCTACTCATCACACACTCCTCCTCCACTCATCACACACTCCTCCTCTACTCATCACACACTCCTCCACTCATCACACACTCCTCCTCTACTCATCACACACTCCTCTACTCATCACACACTCCTCCTCCACTCATCACACACTCCTCCTCCACTCATCACACACTCCTCCTCTACTCATCACACACTCCTCCACTCATCACACACTCCTCCTCCACTCATCACACACTCCTCCTCTACTCATCACACACTCCTCCTCCACTCATCACACACTCCTCCACTCATCACACACTCCTCCTCCACTCATCACACACTCCTCCTCCACTCATCACACACTCCTCCTCTACTCATCACACACTCCTCCACTCATCACACACTCCTCCTCCACTCATCACACACTCCTCCTCTACTCATCACACACTCCTCCACTCATCACACACTCCTCTACTCATCCCACACTCCTCTACTCATCACACACTCCTCCACTCATCACACACTCCTCCACTCATCACACACTCATCACACACTCCTCTTCTACTCATTACACACTCCTCTACTCATCACACACTCCTCTACACATCACACACTCCTCTACTCATCACACACTCCTCCACTCATCACACACTCCTCTACTCATCACACACTCCTCTACTCATCACACACTCCTCCACTCATCACACACTCCTCCTCCACTCATCACACACTCCTCTACTCATCACAAACTCCTCCTCCACTCATCACACACTCCTCTACTCATCACACACTCCTCCTATACTCATCACACACTCCTCTACTCATCACACACTCCTCCTCTACTCATCACACACTCCTCCACTCATCACACACTCCTCTACTCATCACACACTCCTCTACTCATCACACACTCCTCTTCCACTCATCACACACTCCTCTACTCATCACACACTCCTCCACTCATCACACACTCCTCCTCTACTCATCACACACTCCTCCACTCATCACACACTCCTCCACTCATCACACACTCCTCCTCTACTCATCACACACTCCTCCACTCATCACACACTCCTCTACTCATCACACACTCCTCCACTCATCACACACTCCTCTACTCATCACACACTCCTCTACACATCCCACACTCCTCTACACATCACACACTCCTCTACTCATCACACACTCATCACACACTCCTCTACTCATCACACACTCATCATACACTCCTCTACTCATCACACACTCCTCCACTCATCACACACTCATCAAACACTCCTCTTCTACTCATCACACACTCCTCCACTCATCACACACTCCTCTACTCATCACACACTCCTCTACTCATCACATACTCCTCCACTCATCACACACTCCTTTACTCATCACACACTCCTCTACTCATCACACTCCTCCTCCTCCACTCATCACACACTCCTCTACTCATCACACTCCTCCTCTTCCATTCATCACACACTCCTCCACTCATCCCACACTCCTCTACTCATCACACACTCATCATACACTCCTCTTCTACTCATCACACACTCCTCTACTCATCACACACTCCTCCACTCATCACACACTCATCACACACTCCTCTTCTACTCATCACACACTCCTCTACTCATCACACACTCCTCTACTCATCACACTCCTCTTCCACTCATCACACACTCCTCCACTCATCACACACTCCTCTACTCATCCCACACTCCTCTACTCATCACATACTCCTCCACTCATCACACACTCCTCCACTCATCACACACTCCTCTACTCATCCCACACTCCTCTACTCATCACACACTCCTCCACTCATCACACACTCCTCCACTCATCACCCACTCATCACACACTCCTCTTCTACTCATTACACACTCCTCTCCTCATCACACACTCCTCTCCTCATCACACACTCCTCTACACATCACACACTCCTCTACTCATCACACACTCCTCCACTCATCACACACTCCTCTACTCATCACACACTCCTCTACTCATCACACACTCCTCCACTCATCACACACTCCTCCTCCACTCATCACACACTCCTCTACTCATCACAAACTCCTCCTCCACTCATCACACACTCCTCTACTCATCACACACTCCTCCTATACTCATCACACACTCCTCTACTCATCACACACTCCTCCTCTACTCATCACACACTCCTCCACTCATCACACACTCCTCTACTCATCACACACTCCTCTACTCATCACACACTCCTCTTCCACTCATCACACACTCCTCTACTCATCACACACTCCTCCACTCATCACACACTCCTCCTCCACTCATCACACACTCCTCTACTCATCACAAACTCCTCCTCCACTCATCACACACTCCTCTACTCATCACACACTCCTCCTCTACTCATCACACACTCCTCCACTCATCACACACTCCTCTACTCATCACACACTCCTCTACTCATCACACTCCTCCTCCTCCACTCATCACACACTCCTCTACTCATCACACACTCCTCTACACATCCCACACTCCTCTACACATCACACACTCCTCTACTCATCACACACTCCTCTACTCATCACACACTCATCACACACTCCTCTACTCATCACACACTCATCATACACTCCTCTACTCATCACACACTCCTCCACTCATCACACACTCATCAAACACTCCTCTTCTACTCATCACACACTCCTCCACTCATCACACACTCCTCTACTCATCACACACTCCTCTACTCATCACATACTCCTCCACTCATCCCACACTCCTTTACTCATCACACACTCCTCTACTCATCACACTCCTCCTCCTCCACTCATCACACACTCCTCTACTCATCACACTCCTCCTCTTCCATTCATCACACACTCCTCCACTCATCACACACTCCTCCACTCATCACACACTCCTCTACTCATCACACACTCCTCCTCTACTCATCACACACTCCTCTACTCATCACACACTCCTCCACTCATCACACACTCCTCTACACATCACACACTCCTCTACTCATCACACACTCATCATACACTCCTCTTCTACTCATCACACACTCCTCTACTCATCACACACTCCTCCACTCATCACACACTCATCACACACTCCTCTTCTACTCATCACACACTCCTCTACTCATCACACACTCCTCTACTCATCACACTCCTCTTCCACTCATCACACACTCCTCCACTCATCACACACTCCTCCACTCATCACACACTCCTCTTCCACTCATCACACACTCCTCCACTCATCACACACTCCTCTACTCATCCCACACTCCTCTACTCATCACACACTCATCATACTCTCCTCTTCTACTCATCACACACTCCTCTACTCATCACACACTCCTCTTCTACTCATTACACACTCCTCTTCTACTCATTACACACTCCTCTCCTCATCACACACTCCTCTACACATCACACACTCCTCTACTCATCACACACTCCTCCACTCATCACACACTCCTTTACTCATCACACACTCCTCTACTCATCACATACTCCTCCACTCATCACACACTCCTTTACTCATCACACACTCCTCTACTCATCACACTCCTCCTCCTCCACTCATCACACACTCCTCTACTCATCACACTCCTCCTCTTCCATTCATCACACACTCCTCCACTCATCACACACTCCTCTACTCATCACACACTCCTCCTCTACTCATCGCACACTCCTCCACTCATCACACACTCCTCTACTCATCACACACTCCTCCTCCACTCATCACACACTCCTCCTCTACTCATCGCACACTCCTCCTCCACTCATCACACACTCCTCCACTCATCACACACTCCTCTACTCATTACACACTCCTCCTTTTCCACTCATCACACACTCTAGATTAGACGCATGTCAACGCCCAATTATCAGACTGATAAACGATTCATGTTCGGAAAAGAATGACGTAGAAATATTAAAATCAGACAATAAGGTTTGAGAAGTAACCATAGCAACAATCGTATAACAGTAGCCTTTTGATGTGTGACACAGGCGACTAGCGAGTTAGCAAAATGTGATGGTTTAGTTTTTATTCACCCTTCATCTGGTGAAAGGAATTATGGGATTCTGTACTCCCAAATGGACTTTATCTTTACCCCTCAATAGGCTGCCTATGTAGGGAACATCCTCCTGAATTAGACACATATTTTAGCCACAGTAACAGTGTTGTGTGTAAATAAGTGTGTGTGTTAAACATCGTAAATAAATCATATAACTGATTATCAGCACACGCCTAATTCTCAGTGTGTGTGAGTGTGTGTGTATGAGTGTGTGTGTGTGTGTGTGTGTGTGTGTGTGTATGAGTGAGTGAGTGAGTGTGTGTGTGTGTGTGTGCGTGTATGAGTGAGTGTGTGTGTGCGTGTGTATGAGTGAGTGATTGTGGGTGTGTGTGTGTGAGAGTCACCTTGTGAGATGTGATGTACTCGTCTGTCTCCTCTAGACAACCTCAGCTATTTCAGATGCGACAGACGGCACACACACACACACACACACACACACACACACACACATGCACATTACCTCTGACTGTGACCCCGTGTGTGTGTGTGTGTGTGTGTGCGTGTGTTACTAAGTGACTGGTGTCCCAAGTTCAACCAGGGGCGGAGCTTAAGTTACAAACTTCCCAGTATGACATCACTACCAGCTTTATTCCCAATTCTTACCACAGATAACGTGTTTATTAAAATAATGCCGGATTTAATTAGCAACATTAGCTTAGCCAGGCTAGCTATTTAAAACAGCACAGAGCTAACGTTAACCAGTTAGCATTAGCATGTTCCCCAGGTTTGTTAGCAAACATTACGCTAATCATTTTAGTGTGTCACTGAAATCTGTGTGTCTCTGAGCTGAAGGGTTTAAATCAGAGCTGTGTTCATGAACAACACACACACACACACACACACACACACACGCACTCACACTGAGAACAGATGATGTGTGTGTGTGTGTGTGTGTGTGGTTTGTGGTGAGCCTGTGGTGAGAAAATTTAACTCATCATTACAGCCTGGTTCAACAGAAACACACAAACACACACACTCACTCACACACACTCATACACACACACAAACACACACACTCATTCACACACACACACAAACACACACACAAACACACATACACACTCTCTGACCCACACACACACTCACTGACTCACACATACACCTCTTCATTCCTTTCTCTTTCTTTCTTTCTTTCTTTCTTTCTTTTTTCTCACATGTTTATTTTTTCCCCTTCCTCTTTTATTCCTTTCTTCTTTCATCCTTTCTTTCCTTCATTTCTTTCTTGCATACTTTCTCTTTATTTCTTTCATTCTTTTCTTCCTTTCCTTTTCTTTTTGTTCCTCTTTCCTTTACATATCCATTGCTCTTTTCTTCCTTCCTTCCATCATTTTATTCTGTCATTTCTTCTATTTTATAAATACTTTGTTTTATAAATGATAATAAATAATAAATAAACACTAAATCATCTGACAGTTTTATAAAATGCGACTACTGTATTACCAGCAGTTTGTGAGCAATTATTGTGTATATATAAACAACTGTGTGTGTGTGTGTGTGTGTGAGTGACTGTGCGTGTGTGTGAGTGTGTGTGTGTGTGATGAAGTGATTTGTGGTGTTGTAAGTAAGCTCAACCTCACACCTCTGTAATGATGTTGTGATGTGTTCAAGCGAAAAACTGTAGCAGTATTAGCACAGTGTGTGCGTGTGTGTGTGTGCGCGTGCGTGTGTGTGTGCGCGTGCGTGTGTGTGTGTGTGTGTGTGAGAGAGTGTGTGTGTGTGTGAGTGTGTGTGTCAGACAGCAGCGCTGCTGTTTTTAGCAACACGCTAACACTCTGATTAGCTTTGACAGGCTGTTTCTCAGACCCACCGCAGTTTCACCACAGAGAGAGAGAATAAAGAGAGTCAGAGAGACAAAGAAAGAGAGAGAGAGAGAGAGAGAGAGAGAGAGAGAGAGGAGATATATATATAGATAGATAGAAAGAGAGAGAGAGAGAGCGAGAGAGAGAGAGGGAAGAACGAATAGAGAGAAAAGGAGAATGAGCTGGAGACATGAATATGAATATATATATATATATATATATATATATATACAGAGAGAACAAGAAAGAAAAAGAAACAAATGAAAAAGATAAAAAAGAAAAAGAAAGAAAGAAAGAAATGCACAAATGCATGTAGAAATGAACAAAAAAATGAAACGAGGATGAAAGGATGAACAAAGGAAGAAACAGAAAAAAGAAAAAGGAATTTAAAAACCGACAGAACGAAGGAGTACGAAAGAAAGAAAAAATATATGAGGGAACGAGAAAAAATGAGACGAAAGGAAGAAAGGACCGAAGGAAGGAAGGATAAGATAAGCAAGAAAGACATGCATGAAAGAAAGAGAACATGTGAAGGACTGAGAAAAGTGAGAGAAAATGAAAGAAAGAAAGAAAGAAAGAAAGAATACACAAATGCATATAGAAATGAACAAAAGAATGAAAGGCTGAACAAAGGTAGAAAAAGAAGAAAGAAAAGAAAGAAAGAAAGAAAGAAAGGATGAAAGAAAGAAAGAAAGGATGAAAGAAAGAAAGAAAAAAGAAAGAAAGAAAGAAAGGATGAAAGAAAGAAAGAGAAAGAGTGAGATTAAAGAGTTAGATTACGGACAGAGGAATAGAGCGTATTGTGTGTAATGAGTTATAAGGAGTGGAAGCGAAGCTGCTGATTGGTCGGCTGCTGTAACGCCCATTATGGTGCACACGATGCTAACACGCAGTTTAAACTGATCAGTCCTGAAAGAGGTAGAGAGAGAGGGAGAGAGGTAGGGAGAGAGGGAGGGAGGGAGGGAGAGGGAGGGAGGGAGGGAGAGAGAAGAAAAAAGGAGAGAATAAAAGAAGAGAGAACAGACAGCTGTACTCTGTTAATGACTTCTTTTATATCTGTCTGTCTCACTCTCTCGCTTGCTCTCTATCTCTCTCTCTCCCTCTCTATCTCTCTCTCTCCCCCTCCCTCTCCCTCCCTCCTTCTCTCTCTTTCCCTCTCTCTTTCTCTCTCCTTCTCTCTCCTTCTCTCCCTCTCTTCCTCCTTATCTCTCTATCTCTCTCCCTTTCTCTCTCTCTTTCCCTCTCTCTTTCTCTCTCCTCCTCTCTCTCCTTCTCCCTTTCTCTCTCCCTCTCTCTCTTTCTCTCTCCCTTTCTCTCTCCTCCTCTCTCTCCTTCTCCCTTTCTCTCTCCCTCTCTCTTTCTCTCTCTCTTTCTCTCTCCCTTTCTCTCTCCTCCTCTCTCTCCTTCTCCCTTTCTCTCTCCCTCTCTCTTTCTCTCTCTCTTTCTCTCTCCCTTTCTCTCTCCTCCTCTCTCTCCTTCTCCCTTTCTCTCTCCCTCTCTCTTTCTCTCTCTCTTTCTCTCTCCCTTTCTCTCTCCTCCTCTCTCTCCTTCTCCCTTTCTCTCTCCCTCTCTCTTTCTCTCTCTCTTTCTCTCTCCCTTTCTCTCTCCTCCTCTCTCTCCTTCTCCCTTTCTCTCTTTCTCTCTCTCCCTCTCTCCTCTCTCTCTCTCTAACGAACAGTTCTGTTAATCTGAGAGGATTTTCCACCTGAGAGTTGAGCACTTCCACTTAACGAGGAGGAAAATGAATATCGCGCAGAAACACTCCGAGTGCTGAAGCTGTTTTTAAAATAATCACGATAAACATTTTAACAAAATCCTGAAGCATAAACTTGTGAGTAAATATTTAAATGAGGCCGCTAGCTAACTAGCGCTAGTGCTGTGTGTCATTTTAACTCATTAACTCAGACTACTTTGGAAAACGCTCTAGCTACGTATACTGCTTCCCTTCATCTGCTACAAGCCCCGCCCCTTCTGTTTTGTGATGCATGATGGGAAAGTGTAGTACAGAAAGTGTCCATCGCTCCATTTGTTCTGTGAATACACTCCATCATCTGTGTTTTTTTACTCTCCTACACTACTTCCTGTTTTAAAGTGTATAAATTTAAACGGCTACTGAACTGTTCTAATGGGCGTGGCCAAATATTCTAATGAGTACACTTGATTGACAGCCTTCTGTCTGAGACTTCCAGCTGCAAGCAGCAAAATATCAGCACTGTGCTGGTTAGCTTTCTCTCGTTAGATTAGCTTTCTCTTGCTAGGTTAGCTTTCTCTCGCTAGATTAGCTTTCTCTTGCTAGGTTAGCTTTGTCTCGCTAGATTAGCTTTCTCTTGCTAGGTTAGCTTTCTCTTGCTAGATTAGCTTTCACTCACTAGGTTAGCTTTCTCTTTCTAGGTTAGCTTTCTCTCGCTAGATTAGCTTTCTCTTGCTAGGTTAACTTTCTCTCGCTAGATTAGCTTTCACTCACTAGGTTAGCTTTCTCTTTCTAGGTTAACCTTCTCTCGCTTGATTAGCTTTCACTTGCTATGTTAGTTTTCACCCCCTACATTAGCTTTCACTCGCTAGGTTAACTTTCACTTGTTAGGTTAGCTTTCTCTCGCTAGGTTAGCTTTCTCTTTCTAGGTTAACTTTCTCTTGCTAGGTTAGCGTTCTCTTTCTAGGTTAACTTTCTCTCGCTCGGTTAGCTTTCACTCAATTGCTCAGTCTCTAAGCTGTGTGGGAGGGACGAATGCCGTCAGCGTTGTGATTGGTGGAGGTGGAGCTTACACAAGCTTTAGTTAAGATTAGCCCCGCCCACTTTACAGCTACAGTGGACAGTTTTTGGTGAATATTTGGAAAATCAATATTAAGCAAATTTAGCTTCCCTGTGGCTTTAAATCTCTCACAGCCTCACTCAGTCTATCTCTCTGTCTTTCTCTCTCTCTCTCTTCCCATCTGTCTCTCTTTTCATTTCACTCTCTCTCTCTCTCTTGTGTGGATGTTGTTGAAACAGAAAGCCTGTTGTGCATTCTTCTGTGTACAATGGTTGTTATTTATCCTGTAGCTTAGCTGAATGTGCGTTAGCTCGTTTACTCTTCGCCTGGCATGAATTCCTGACACAGATCCCATTACCGAACCAATAAACAGCTTGCTGAGCCACACACACACACACACACACACACACAGCCAGGCCGCATCACTTCCTGTTTTACAGGCTCCATATCAGGTTTACGACGTGTTTATGATCGGTGTTACATAGTTACTGCGATTGTGTTAAACAATACGGCAACTACAACATTCTACACCATCGTAAGCTGCAACGTCGCAAGCTGCACTATCAGTGAAACGGCAGTAGATATACAGCATCACAATACATCACCACAGTACAATGGTGTGGCAACAACACTGTTCTACAACATTACAGTACATGAGCGAAGCAACAACACTGTTCTACAACACCATAGTACATTAGCATAGCAACAACACTGTTCTACAACACAATAGTACATTAGCATAGCAACAACACTGTTCTACAGCATCACAGTACATCAGCATAGCAACAACACTGTTCTACAACACAATAGTACATTAGCATAGCAACAACACTGTTCTACAGCATCACAGTACATCAGCATAGCAACAACACTGTTCTACAACATCTCAGTATATCACGATAGCAACTATAATGTTCTACAACACCAGTGCACATCATCACAGTAACAACAACAACATCATTATACAGCATGAAAGTACACCATAACAGCAACATCCCTGATACACAACATCAAATTGCATCACCATAGCAACAACACAATATATCAGAGTGCAGCACCACAGACATAACACTGCTATGCAGCATCGAAGAACATAATCCAGCTCTACAACATCAATATGCATCACCATGGCAATAAGACTGTTGTACAAAATTAGCGTACATCACCAGAGCAGCAGAAAGGTATTTATATAGAATCAAAGTACATCACCACAACAATAACCCTGTTCTACAACATCAGAGTACATCACCATGGCAACAATAATGTTAAACGGCATTGAATTACATCATCACCACAACAATAACCCTATTCTACAAGATCAGAGTACATCACCATGGAAACAATAATGTTATACAGCATCGAATTACGTCATCACCACAACAACTACACCATTCTACAACATCATATTACATCACCACAAAAACTACACTGTTCTACAATATCAGAGTACATCATCACCATAGCAACAAAACGTCACTATACAGTATCAAAGTACATCATCACAACATCCCTGATGATCACAACGGCAGTAACACTGTTCTACAACATCATATTACATCACCACAAAAACTACACTGTTCTACAACATCATATTACATCACCACAAAAACTACACTGTTCTACAATATCAGAGTACGTCATAACCACAGCAACACAACATCATTATACAGCATCAAATTTCATCATCACAAAAACATCCCTGATGTACATCACCACGGCAACAACACAGAATAATTAATAGAGATTTTCTCAATTCTATGTAAATTTGTAAAGAATTGGCACGGCACAGTAAGGTGACAAATCCAAACTACTGGCTCGGATGATTCCTCGGTCCAATCCGATGGTCACGTGGTCCGATGTTTCTTCAGTTCCCGCTCACAACTTTAGCTCCTACCTGCGTTTAGTTCCTGCTTAGTGTTTGACGCAAATACGTTCTCTCGTTAAATGACTATAGAGACGTTAGGAAGAAAAATAAAGCGTGGAAGGAAGTAGTAGAGATCGTTGGTGCCTCTGGTGAGTGTACACAGCTAGTACAGTTAGCTCGCTTTGCTAATCTAATCTGAGCACGTAACATGTAAATCAACAAACCATGTCACTAGTTAGCTTTAGAAGCTATATATAGCTACTTCTGTTTCTCATCAGAATTAAAAACAAATAATGCTAAACAGGCCACGCCCACAAGAGACAAGCTACAAGCGATTTGAGAAATATGTGAACGTAGCATAAAACACTCATTAGCCATTAAATCATTGTTGTTTACGAAATAATAATAACGATACGCTTTAACGTGAATAACTGTAACATGATCTTGGACGTTAAGGGTTTAAAACAATGACAGCGTTTATTTATTTTTTTTTTCCACTGCTATCAGCTACTCAGCGTTCATCAACGTCTGTACAATATCATCATTCCGCTCAACTCTACCGTGGAATAATAGATTTTTTTTTTACTTAAAAAGCTTTTTAACACAAAAGAGAAAGATGTAACTGAGCCGCCAGAGTCATATTCAGGCTCAGAGTGATAAAACGCTGATGAAACCCTGATAAACCCTGCGGCTCGCTACTGAATCAATCTCACTTTTACACACAGAGAGAGAGAGAGAGAGAGAGAGAGAGATAAAGGCCTCTCGCCCTCCAGGTTTCAGCATTAATCTGGCTGTATCAGTCGGACTGTAGAGGCGAATCTGAAAAACTGTTACGCTAATTGCTTTCACAGCCGGCGTCATTTGTAAAGCGAAACACACACTGCGACTCGCACTTCTGCCGAGACGAACAGTTTATTTCACCTGATACACTGAGAAAAGCTCCAGCCTGACATTTTCCCTCCTAATCTTTATTACAGAGACATCACTCATTTATAATTAATAAACCATATCTTTAACCAGGCGCGACGAGACGAGTACCACGATTAACGTTACAATAACGCTATTACAATATTACTATTATTATTATTATTGTTATTATTAATGATCTTTTTAAATGTTATTACTATTTAAACATACTGGATACTCTTCTAATTTACATCAGTACTGAAATGCAAAAGATCCACATTTAAAAATTTCCGAATAAATGATTAAACGCATTTCAGTCGGACAGTTTTCGCGTATAATAAACAGAAAATAATAAACGAAATACACGCAAGTTTATCAGAGTTACACTTTTTCTGCGGCTGAATTTATCATTTTAATTACCCGTGCATTTTTAGTAACATGTACCGTATACCAGAGTCAGAAGTTTTTATTAAATCTGTTATTAAGGTGCACAATATTTATCCTCAGGGGCATTTATGATCTTTATGAGGGTATTTTTGTCTAATTCTATAAAACACACAGTGTCACTTATTCATACTGAAGCCCTAAGAGGTCATGCGTTATTATTTTTTCTTTCTTGTGATCACAATTTAATTTTCTCGACATAACAAAAGTTGTTTTAGCTCTGTGTCTGTGTCCGTTCACAAGGCTACTCGTGTTGCGTTCTCATCGACGTCTTCACCATCGCCATTTTAACTTTAATCTCGAGAAATCTCGTGCATGTGAACGGGATTGGTGTTGCGTGCACGTTGGCGTCTTCGTCATCGCCATCATAACTTTAATAATTGCCTGCTGTAGAGATGGATTTTTGTTATGTCGAGATCACGAGAAAATTAAATCCTGATCAAAACAAGAAAGAAAAAAATAATAACCCTAAGAGGTCATGCGTTATTATTTTTTTTCTTCCTTGTTTTCTCATGATGACGACTTAATTTTGTCATGATTTCGAAATAACAAAATAGTTGGTTTTTTTGTAATCTTGACATAATTTTTTTTTTCTCACAACATAATTTTATCACATTTATTATCTTTACAAGGGTATTTTTTTCTAATCCTATAAAACACACAGTGTCACTCATCTATACTGAAGCCCTAAGAGGTCATTTTTTTTTTATTTTTCTTTCTTGGTTTCTCATGATCACGATTTAATTTTCTCGTGATCTCGACATAACAAAAGTTGTTTTATCTCGGTGTCTAGCAGTGATTGACAACTTCCACATCAGTGTCTGACGCTTGAGAAGGTCTACACCCCTTTCTCTTAATGCGGAGACGAAGTCCATCTATACAGCGGGCGATTAATTAAAGTTATGAAGTTAATTAAAGTTATGACGGCGATGACGAAGATGCCAACGTGCAGGCAACACCAGTCCCGTTCACAAGGCGCGAGATTTTCTCACGTTTTGAGAAAACAGTTTTTTTATTTCAAGATCATGAGAAAACAACTATTTGGTTATGTCGAGATCATGAGAAAATTAAGCTGTGATCACGAGAAAACATAATAACACATGGCCTCTTAGGTCTTCCATACACACAAAACCATTTAACTCGCAGAAGAAAGCCAGAAGATCGCCATTAGCATGAGTTTCGGTATCGATCCAGTCCATTTTCCACGACTCGATAGCAGATATTTTCAAAGTGGATTTGGATATCTCTGGTTTTTGTGTTGTTGGAGTGTTTGATGGTGTTTCCGGGTTTGCATGGCTGACTTTATTCTGTTTAATCAAAAACAGCTGCATCTTTGCCGCGTATTTACAACACTTGCGTCACCGCATGAGTCACAGCACGCAGACGGACGTGCAGAGATAAAAAAAAAAGTGCAGAGATTTCAGAAATATCATGTGAACTATCCTAGATTGGTCTTTATATTTAGTATATATAGTCCACCAAATGTTCCTGATAAAAAGCAGGAATTAACTACAGGGCTTTTTTGCCCTATATTTTAAATATCAGGGGCATTTTGCTAATTTTCGGTGGCAGTTTTCTGACGTTAAGTTTCGACCCTGCAGTATACTAAGCACAATAAGCTGACTGTTAATATTTAGTAGGTATAAACAATATGGCGATATATAAACTGTATCCCGATATATTTTCTGAGGTGCTAACGCTGATAACACGAAAATCTGACCAGGCAGAAAAAAAAATTTAATAAAAATAAAACAATTTTACCACAAAATCCTCTATAACGTATGTGGATGGACGAGATAGCTATTTATTAGCATAATCATTAGCAGCTCGAAAGATTTATCTAGCTAGGCTGTCTGTAAAAACAGCGTTAATTGTTTTATACACACAGTGTAAAGACTCATCAAGAGTGGAAATGGGACAGAATCATCCGGAACGTCACCATTTACCTCAGATATGTAAGTAAATTACTAAAAAAACAACTCAGAATTACTGAAATTACACTGTCACACATTACATTTAGCATCGACCGCTAACACCTCCACCATCGTGCGAACACAGCGAGAGTCTCAGAATTAACGCTGGTCCGAATTAAATAAAGTACTCAAACTGTTCCCGTGATTAAAATCAGGAGAACACTGTTGCTAGGCAACTGGTAAACATAGACACAAAGTACAAGCTAGCTAATAACTGAGGCTAGCCATTTATCTTCCCAGCACGTAGCTTTTAAGTGTTTTATACGGACAGAGTGAGAGCGTAAATGACATAGAAACATCCGGAATATCAACATTTACCTCAGATGTGTTGTTAAATTACTAAGAAAAGACTCTTTAATCATGTTACTTGCCTTAAAAAGGCAAATTGCACTGATGTTACTCTTAGCATTGACCGCTAACTACATTACAAGTGGATAAAATAAAAGGAGAACACTGTTGCTAGGCAACTGAGCAACTCAGATGCTGAGTATAAGCTAGCTAGACTGAACCTAGCGATTAATCTAGCGAGGACAGAGGAGTTAAGTCGTTTATATCGACTCAGCGAAAGCGGAAACTAGACAGAATCATCCGGAATGTCAACTTTTACCTCAGATGTGTTGATAAATTACTAAGGAAAGACTCAGAACAGCTTAAAATACACTGTTGTTACGCTTAGCATCACTGCTTTCGCTGAAATAGCAGAAAAGCGTAGCTTATTGTCATAGCAACGGGTCAACAAGCATAAATGCTATGGCTAAGCTGTAGATTTTGGCACCTGTTTTCACAATATAAGATGTGTATCATGATATTTTTTTTTTTATTTGCTCAAAAGGATCTGCAAAATTGTAAAAAACATTTTAGAAAAAATATATATAAACAATTATTTTTAAATTCAACATTTATTTAATGTGGGAATGTGTGGAAAATAATGTAAAAGTAATGCTGTTAAAAAATAGCGTGCCATGAGCAGTGATTTTATTATTATTATTATTATTATTATTATTAGTTTTATTTATTATTTTATTCAGCAGCAGACTGATGGTTGTTTTAAACATTCAGTCTTGTTTAATACAGCAGCTTTTATTCTTCCTCTACTGGCTCAGTAATGTTACCTCTCTGATTTTACATACTGCCGCTTTAATTTTTATTGGAGGCATTTTCCATAAACCGTGTCTGCGATTTTACTCAACTACGACCGCTTTTCCCTACGGAGATAAATATCCACCAGAAGAATGTGGAAGACCGTTACACTAATTGCTTTCACAGCCAGAGTCATTTGCAAAGCAAAACACACACACACACGCACACACACACACACACACACACACACACAGGCTAATATTGGTCTTATTACTGTATGTGTGATTTATCAGCATACTGAGGGCCATTACAGTCACTCACAAGAACGCCCGCTGTGTGTGTGTGTGTGTGTGTGTGTGTGAGTAGGGAATTAAGTATTAGCCAGGATTATGCATGAGAGTTATGAGAGAAAACAGCACACTGTACAGTGAAATTAGCTCAGTGCTAACAAGTCAGCTATATCAACACACTCAACGCTTAACACGGAAACTAACAAACACTGGCGCTACGATTGCTAATAGTTCGATAATCAGTGATAACATATAATATATCACTATATTTATTCGACATGTACAATATATTGAGGTGAGAAGAGATTAGAGACTCCGCCCACTTTTCCTGTGACCTCGGGTCTGGAAGTTTCTGGAAGTATCGAAGCAAAACGATCAACATTGAGATCGATCATGAGCTCATAATTTTTATTAAAGTAGAAAAAAAAACTCAAAACAGGAAATAAAAGCAAAATTTAACTCATGAAAGTGCTTTAGATATGGAGAGGCATTCGAAAGTACAATGTGTTCACCTTTGAAGTGGCTAAAATCATGTCAAGCAAGCGGGAAATATGAAAATCGAGCATATCAGGCTAACAATTTATCAATTTAATTAAAAAATTTAATAACATTTACCTCAGATGTGTCGTTACATTACTAAGAAAAGGCTTGGAACAACTACAACTACACTGCAATTACATTTAGCATCGACTGCTAGCCAAACTTCAAGTGGATAAGATCATGAGAACACTGTTGCTAGGCAACTAAGACACTCAAGCACATAGCATAAGCTAGCTAGACTGAAGGTAACAATTTATTTAGCTAGCAAGTAGCTGTTAAGACGGTGTAAAGACGCAGTGAGAGGGCGGAAGCGACACAGAACCATCCGGAACATCAACATTTACCTCAGATGTGTTGGTAAATTAATAATAAAATGCTCAGAATAACTAAAATGACATAAAATTCAAAGTAAATCCTGATGTTATCATGCTCGTCGTCTTTAACAATAAAGACATGAAGGTGCTATGAGTTCTAACGTGTTCTCGCGTCCATGTTTGTGTTCGTTATAATCACTTTAAACCTTTAACTTTTTCTATTTTAGTGTTTTTTCCTCTTATACTGAAGAAGTGTAGCCACCGTTTATACACATTAACACTTTTGTGAGATGAATTATGGATTTTTCTTTCATTCACTGCTACAGGTTTTTAATTTGCAGAATTTCTAACACGAGTCCTGTTACGGCAACATGAATATTTAATTTCACCTCAATAACATTAAAATATCTGGAAATATTATTTTCCTCATTCAGGAATCAGAATGATTTCTATCAGTCTTCTACCTGTCTGTCTCTCTCTGTCTCTCTCTCTCTATTCATCTGTCTGACAGTCTCTCTTCTTCTATCTCTCCTTGTCTCGCTGTCTCTCTATCCCTGTCTCTCTCTCTCTCTTTGTCTGTCTCTCTCTCTCTCTCGCTCTCTCTCTCTCTCTCTATGTGTCTGTCTCTCTCTCTGTCTCTCTCTCTCTATTCATCTAACAGTCTCTCTTCTTCTATCTCTCTCTCTGTCTGTCTCTCTCTCTATTCATCTGTCTGACAGTCTCTCTTCTTCTATCTCTCCTTGTCTCTCTGTCTCTCTATCCCTGTCTCTCTGTCTCTCTCTCCCTGTCTCTCTATCTGTCTCTCTATGTGCCTCTCTCTCTCTCTGTCTCTCTTTCACTCTCTCTCTCTCTCTGTCTCTTTGTATCTCTCTCTCTCTCCCTGTCTGTCTCTCCCTCTCTCTCTCTCTGTATCTGTCTCTCTCTCCCTGTCTCTCCCTGTCTCTCTCTCTCCCTGTCTCTCTGTATCTGTCTCTCTCTCTCTCTCTGTGTCTCCCTGTCTCTCTTTCCCTGTGTGTGTCTCTCTCCGTAGACAGGAACTTCTATATTTGGATCAGTTATCTGTACTTTCTGTTGCCTTCAGAGACGCCACTAAAAGAACAATCCCACTGCTCTCAACCTGAGTGTGTGTGTGTGTGTGTGTGTGTGTGTGTGTGTGTGTGTGTGGGGAACAGAGGGAGGAAGCTCTTCCTGTACAGATTCAAAGCTGCAATAACGCACAAACACAGGCTGTGTGTCAATAAAAAAACATGTAAGTACACAATAAGTACACAATAAGTACACGATAAGTACACTACGGTAAGTTGTTAACTGTTGGCGTAGCTCACTAGCAGCACCTGCTAACCTGAACAAACCAAAGCTAGTGTGCTATTGTTATAGACCTCACTGCGTAGTGTCTGTGATTTAGAGCACAGCCCATGACTAATAATAAAGGAGGAAACAGTCACGGATAATCTCTCACCTCAGTGGGCAAATTGTTTAAAAAAAAAAAACACCACATATGTTTCAGGAGGGTTTTGGGTTCAAACAGCATTTAAATTAATGTTTAAATTTAGATTAATTTTGCCAAAATCATTAAATTGCTTTGATGGAACAAAAGGTTAAATTTTTATTTCCTGGTGGGTGCCAAAACTTTGTTCACACACACACACACACACACACACACACACATAAATATATATATGTATATATAATATATAAACTAAACGCAAAACATACGAAATAAATGAATCAGTTAATTATGAATAAGAAAATCTCATAAGACTATAAACTCAAACTTACTGTTATTTTTAAATTCAGTTTAAATGTTTTACTTTTGGTCATTTGTCGTTTTCAAATTTCTTATTTATTTACCAATTTTCAATCTTTCTCTGCTTAAGTGAGTAATAAACAGTGTGTGTGTGTGTGTGTGTGTGTGTTGCAGTAAAATATTCTGTGTGATGAAGCGGAGTTATTGTTACCACCCTGAAGTTGAAACACATCCCCAAGTGTACCAATTTACCAACAATTACAATTTTCATTTCTTAAAAAAATGAAGTTATACTTTTTATCCAGTTATAGTTACATTTAATGTCAGTGAAACGAGTTAGTTCCTGTTGTCGCTTACGTTATAGCAGCTATAAACAGTCGTTCCCTCACCAGCCTCTCTTTATTCTCTCTCTTCAAGTTAATAAGACAAAAAAAAAAATCGCATCATGTTACGAAGAAACCACAAAGAAGCGTAAACTCCTCTGTCCTGAAGACGTTGGAAAACTTAAAGTTACAGCTTTACCTCTGACTGTTACAAAGCGCTGACACTGGAGACTCCTTCCATACATGTCACATAACATGTTTTTTACTACATTTACAGTACCTAGAGCGTCTGCTGTACACGTCCCTGTGAATGAGCTGTTGCTATAGAAACGATAACGTATCAGAACGAGCGCATTACTATAAACCTGCACTACTGTCAGAGCTGCTGTTATAGAAAACTAATCAACACCTTCTGACCAATCAGAATCGAGGATTCAGCAGCGCCGTGGTGTACTGCTTTTTAAAGACGCTCAGTAACAGATAAGATTAAGTGTTAATAAAGAGTGATTAGCGCTACAGAGCGACTCTGCGCACAGGCACATGGTCATTATGCCGTGATGATCCATCATTAAAGGTCAGTGTCACACAATAAACACCACTGACTCAGAGCTAACGCTCACACGGCGACGTGCTACTGACTTTAACACCTTTTACATCAAACTCTCATTAACTGTGAAGGAGAAAATGGAGAGATTAAAGGAAAAGTTTAGCCAAGAATGAATTGTTAACAGTCTTCCTTCTTACTGTAAGTGTAATTAATCAGAGAATAAATGTGTAGCTTTGTACTCAAGATAAGAGGCTAATGTCGCTAATAATTAGCAGACACTTAAATCCTCATTCTGCTCTTTTAATGTTTATTAAATATGAGTAGTGAATTTCTTTCTTTCTTTCTTTTCTGCCATCGCTTTTTTGCATCAGCAGTGTTTATATTAATCAGTACTGAGACAGACAGAAGACAGACTGCACATTTTTACAGCTGTTCTACTATAAAATATAAAGGAATGCCTGCGGCAATCACACACACACACACACACACACACACTCTCTTTCTCTCTCTCTCATCTCTCTAATGGAGAAGTGCTCCACTTTATCATCACCATTTATTACTCTCAAATGGAGAAAGGGGTGTTCACAATTCCCCTAACACACGCACACACAGACACACACACACACAGACACACACACACACACACACACACGCACACACACACACCTCATTTGATGTGAAGTATTAAAATCAGTGTTGTGTGTAACAGCTGAATGTCTCTGTTCTCAGAGAGATTAGCAAAGTTACAGCACTTTACAGAGATAATGGGACTTTATATATACACACACACACACACACATACACATACACACACACACACACACACACACACACACACATGCGTGTTTTAATATCCGTGTGAGGACCTAGTGAGGACCTGCCACTGTTATTCCATTATTAATGCAGATAATCAACACTATGGTACACTTAAATCTAAACGTAACCTCAGCAACAAAAAAGGAAAGAGTTGTTTATTTAAAATAAGACAAATATATACAAATTATTAAAAAAAATGGGACTTTAGTGTCACGGGGAGTTTCAGAAAATCTCACTCATATAATCACGTCTCTATAACAACAGAGTCCTGAGTGTATTTAAACAGTGGTATGAAGTGTGTAGCTCTAATAGATTCAGATTCAGCTCGTTACCTGATCAACAACATTGTAATGAGTTAAATCAGGTGTGTTAGTGAACATCTATTAAATCAGGTGTGTTAGTGCACATCTATTAAATCAGGTGTGTTAGTGCACATCTATTAAATCAGGTGTGTTAGTGCACATCTATTAAATCAGGTGTGTTAGTGCACTCTGATTTTATTGGATTTATTTCACTGTTTCACTTTATGTTGTGTTTATATGTATATTTATATGAAGGCTTCCATCTATACGCCCATATTAGGCACGAGTGGACTAGATAGAGGAAGAAAACTGACTTTTAAACCCTGTGGAGTTCACTGTCGAATAAGGATCAACTCCTTATCATTTTAGGAGTGAATCCTGATCATTTTAAATAAATGGTCATCTTATACGATCTGTATCAACTCAAATGCTGCAAACCACTCAAATACTCCCAAACAACTTGAATAACCCCAAACCACTCAAATACTCCCAAACAACTCAAATACTCCTAAACCACTCAAATATTCCCCAAACAACTGCAAATACTCCCAAACAGCTCAAATGCTCCCAAACAACTCAAATGCTCCCAAACAGTTCAAATACTCATTAACAACTCAAATATTCCAAATAACTCAAATACTCCCAAACAACTCAAATATTCCTAAAAAACTCAAATATTCCAAATAACTCAAATATTCCTAAATCGCTCAAATATTTCAGATCTTAAACACTGCCAAACAACTCAAAAACCCATTTAGCTCAAATAATTCAAGCGACCATTTAAATAATCACAATCAACTCAGATAATTATTTATTAAAACATATTACTCAGTATTATTTGCACCCTAATCCCTATATAGATGCACTATATACGGCATGAAACAATAGGCTCACACCTTATCTAGTGCACTATAAATAAATAAAACTATAACTATAACTATAAAATAAATGATAGTGACCTATTAGAGATTCAACTAATGATTCTATAGAAGTGTGCTATATAGGGACACTACATGTCTAATAGCGAACCATATAGGATGTCTACTATATACTCTCTATATACGTGCACTATATAGGGTAGGGTGCGTCAGTTTTGTAAAAGTGCGCATATACAATATGAATGGCGCTAAAACCAAGTATTTTGACATGAGAAACTCTACACCTATATTTATTTTCAGAGGAATATTTTTAATGATATTAAAACTTATCGCTCTATCATTTGCCTTTTAAGTGAATTCTGAAGAACATTTTATTATATTGGATATTTTTATTCAATAATTTATTGATGTCAAGCAAGACTTGATGAAACTTGTGGTTAAAACTTGAATTTTTCCTTTTTTCACCTGTCATTTAGTGCACAAAATGTTAAAATTTACCAAGCTAAAGGCAGTCCAATTTCAAAACCAAAAGTATTTCTGGTACTTGTTTACCAAATAACATGTTTTAACTACGAATCATCAGAGGTAATAGTGAAAAATGATTTTTCCCCAAAACTGACGCACATTAATGTAGGGATAATGGCTTCTACACCCTATAGATAGATAGATAGATAGATAGATAGACTTTATTGTCTCCAATGGGAAATTTGGGTGCATTGATGTACTAGACAAAGTTCTAACAATTACCACAGTGTAAAAAACAGACATCAGTGAATCGGTGCAAAAATACAATACAATAAAGTGCAAAAATCCAAAGTGCAGAAGAACAGCGTCAGAACATGTGCAAAACTAGAATAAGGTGCAGAAGAACAGCATCAGGCATGCACAAAAACCAAGTGCTGGTGATCCATGTATGCATTTATGTGTGTGTGTGTGTGTGTGTGTGTGAATAAATTCTGTCTGAGGGTCCATCCCACTGGGAGGAGATGTCATGGAGCCTGATAGAAACGACCCCGATAGCACTTCCTAGACCACCGTGGTGGAAGGAACCGAGGGATAAACATGCTCCTGGACCAAGCTCTGTGGAGAGGATAAGCAGAACTTCACGATGATCTCTAGTTTTCCCACCATCCTCTTCTCTGTAATGGTTTCCAGTAAGTCTAATGGAGTTGATGGATCTTACTGAGGTGCTCGGAGTCTCCTGCAGTGATACTCCCAAACAACTCAAACATTCATAAACAACTTAAATATTCCAAATAACTCAAATATTCCTAAACCAATCAAACATTCTTAAACAACCTCAAATACTCATAAACAACTCAAATACTCCCAAACAACTCAAATACTCCTAAACAACTCAAATATTCCCAAACAACTCAAATACTCCCAAACAACTCAAATACTCCCAAACAATTCAAATATTCCAAATAACTCAAATATTCCTAAACAACTCAAATATTCCCAAACAACTCAAATACTCCCAAACAACTCAAATACTCCTAAACAACTCAAATATTCCCAAACAACTCAAATACTCCCAAACAACTCAAATACTCCCAAACAACTCAAATATTCCAAATAACTCAAATATTCCTAAACCACTCAAATATTTCAGATCTTAAACACTGCCAAACAACTCAAAAACCCATTTAACTCAAATAATTCAAGCGACAATAGGTTCACACCTTATCTAGTGCACTATAAATAAATAAGACTATAACTATAAATATAAAATAAATGATAGTGACATAATAATGCTCATCCTCCAGCAGAAAAGAAAAGAAAAGAGCGCTGGCCACAATCGACTGTTAGAACAACCCCAGGAGTCCGCTGCACTATGTAGGGCATATCATGAGCTAAAAGCTCCCTAGTCCCTATACAAGTGCACTACATAAGGACTGGAATAAGGGCTATTACACCTTATCTAGTGCACTGTGATCCATTTATACAAGCACAATACATAGAATATATAACAAACACCCCTACACCCTATCTAGTGCACTGTGCGTCCATATAGGGACCATTTGGGACACAGCAGCCACACACACACACACACACACACACACACACACACACACATTAGTGCACTATATAGAGTGCACAATAATGGCTTCTACACTTACTCATGAGACATTTGGGATACATATTCCCTTTATAAGTGCACTAACCACACACACACACACACACACACATACACACACACACACACACACTCTTTCTCGCTCTCTCTCTCTCTCTCTTTAATGGAGAAGCACTTCTCTTTATCATCATCTATTATTCTCAAATAAGAAACGAGGTGTTCAGTACACACACACACACACACACACACACACACACAAAGCTTGAGGGAAACTTTAATATCTCATATGATGTATTCAAACCACTCCTGTGTATAACAATATCAATATCTCTGTTCAAACAGAGATTAGCAAAGTTATGACACTTTATATAGCTAATAGGACTTCACACACACACACACACACACACACACACAGGCAATGATTTGCTGTTATTAAACAGATGTGTGTAGAGACTCACACTCGTGTGTCAGTACGACGACATGTTGAAGTGACTCGTCAATCACACACTCACGACTACGGGCAAAAGTGGGACACGCGCTGGGATTAATCACTCAGCATCATCCAACACACACACACACACACACACACACACACACACACACACACACAGAGCCATTTCACAGTGGTGTCACAGTGACTTTACTGTGATTTGGACATTCTGTTTAGTTAAAAGGTTCCTGAGTTCCTGAAAAGGTTCCTGTAGTGGAAATCACTAGAATCTAGCTTGCTTTTATTAGCATTAACACAATTATTAAATTAAGTCATTATTAAATATATTCGGCTCTTTTATTTTTTCAGATAAAAGCCTAAAAAAGAACGAAAGAACGAATACGGCACAACCGCAACTCTGCCGTTATTCGCCAGGGTTCATATTAGCATTGCTAACAGATTAGCAGTGCAAGCTAACTGTACTAGCTACGTACACTCACCAGAGACACCACTACATGCCTATATATATCTCTATCTCTCCTTCTAACTAATTAAACACCGATTAAATCACACACTAATCAGTGTGAAAATTGTTTGATTTACACTTTACCAACCAGGCATCATGTTAGCTATTAGCAAAATACAGTTAGCAGCTCAAGCTAGCTAGCGACAAACACTCACCAGAGGCACCAATGATCTCTGCTACTTCCTTCTGAGCTTTATTTTCAATCGTAATCTTTGAAATCTTTGTACGTATTTAATGAGAGGTCATAAATAACAGGAGGTGATGAAACCGTGCTTATAAGTTTTTCTTCCATTGTTCAATTTCAGGAAGGAACTAAAATGGTGATTTTTAAAAAACATTTTTAACTCTATACAGAAACAGTTTCACTATGAATTTTTTTTTTTTGCACACTACAGCTCTGTATATCTGCTTTTTTAAACATATTCTATTTATGTATATCACCATTACATTCCTCCAAAGGCTGCTAAACATTCTTTATCATAGAGTCGACGAGATTTTAGTAGATTCTGTTTTTATTGTGTGTGTGTGTGTGTGTGTGTGTGTGTGTGTGTGTAGTTCGTTGTTGTTCTGTTCATTGTTGCACTGTGGGACGAGGCGCTAAGGAAAACATTTCACTACATTACATCACATGTATGTAACATGTATGTGACAAATAAAGCACCTTGAACCTTGAACCTTGTGATAACCTTTGTTGCTTTGCTGTATAATATTTAATATGCGTAAAGGTGAGAAAATCTGTAATCGTAGCTCCATGTCGTAGAAAATCAGCAGATTTCTGTCGATTCTATCGCTCGCTAGTGTGAACACTGAGTTAGGAATAAAGAGCCAGTCGGGATTCGGCTCGTCATTCCGGGTATGCGCTCATTACAGAGTGTGTGACATAATATACGGCGCTATACGGCCTAGCGTACGAGTCATTTGAGATTCGCTATAAAACTCCGCTGTGTGGGGAATGAAAGGATCTTCAACATTCAAAGTGCACTACAAAACCAAGAACCGTTTAAGATTCAGCTCCATATATAACAGGATATAAAACAGAGCACAACAGATTCACACAGCGTGTCTGACTTCTCTGAATTCTTAAATAAGCAAGAAAAATAAAAAATTAAATATATATATATATTTAACTACTAACCTTTAAAATGTGTGTGTGTGTTTTTAACTGAAGCACTTCACATAAAAATCACTTACATTGTAAATATAATAAAATATAACTCTATAAGTATTAGAAAATCAATCCTAAAAAAAAAAAAAAAACAGGCACGTCTCCTTATACGTAAACATTTCCAGTTCCAAAAAATCTTCAAAATCTAATTCTAGTCTTTTGTCATTTATGCACCATTTTTTTGCTGGTATCAGGCTGCTGGATCGTCTCATGTCGTCTCTAATTAAATTAAATAATATATATTTCTTCAAAGTGGCCCAACTTCCAAAAAAAAATCTGCTCTGCTTCTGGTAAGAGCTTCCAAAATGAAGCATGAAGCCAGTCTGATGTTTCAGCTCCATATGCTCTATATTATGTGCACTACTTAGGGAAAGCGCTAACACTCGATTAAAGACACTTTATGCTCAATATAACACAATGGCACGATTACACACTGTAATGTAAGTTAGTGCACTAGACGAACATTTTTCATCAATATTATCTATAAATGAGTCCTGCGTACTGCATAGGGTACACCGTACACCATCTCTAGGGCACTAGATGCTTTACACTACACTATATTGCCAAAAGTTTTGGGACGTCTGCCTTTACATGCACATGAACTTTAATGACATCCCATTCTTAATCCGTAGGGTTTAATATGGAGTTGTCCCTTTGCAGCTATAACAGCTTCAGCTCTTCTGTGAAGCTTTCCACAAGGTTTAGGAGTGTGTTTATGGGAATTTTTGATCATTTTTCTAGAAGCGCATGTGTGAGGTCAGGCACTGATGTTGGTCGAGAAGGCCTGACTCGCAGTCTCCGCTCTAATTCATCCCAAAGGTGTTCTATGGGGTTGAGGTCAGGACTCTGTGCAGGCCAGTCAAGTTCCTCCACATCAAACTCGCTCATCCATGTCTTTATGGACCTTGCTTTGTGCACTGGTGCACAGTCATGTTGTAACAGGAAGGGACCATCCCCAAACTGTTTCCACAGAGTTGTCCAAAATGTCTTGGTATGCTGAAGCATTAAGAGTTCCTTTCACTGGAACTAAGGGGCCAAGCCCAACCCCTGAAAAACACCCCCACACCATAATCCCCCCTCCACCGAACTTTACACTCGGCACAGTGCAGTCAGGCAAGTGCCGTTCTCCTGGCAACCTCCAAACCCAGACTCGTCCATCGGATCGCCAGACAGAGAAGCGTGATTTGTCACTCCAGAGAACGCGTCTCCGCTGCTCTAGAGTCCAGTGGCGGCGTGCTTTACACCACTGCATCCGACGCTTTGCATTGCACTTGGTGATGTAAGGCTTGGATGCAGCTGCTCGGCCATGGAAACCCATTCCATGAAGCTCTCTGCGTACTGTTCTTGAGCTAATCCGAAGGCCACACGAAGTTTGGAGGTCTGTAGCTATTGACTCTGCAGAAAGATGGCGACTTCTGCGCACTGTGTGCCTCAGCATGCGCTGACCCCGCTCTGTGATCTTACATGGCCGACCACTTCGTGGCTGTTGAGTTGCTGTTGTTCCCGATTGCTTCCACTTTGTTATAATACCACTAACAGTTGACCGTGGAATATTTAGTCATGAGGAAACTTCACGAATGGACTTATTGCACAGGTGGCAACCTATCACGGTACCACGCCTGAATTCACTGAGCTCCTGAGAGCGACCCATTCTTTCACAAACGTTTGTAGAAGCAGTCTGCATGTCTAGGTGCTTGATTTTATACACCTGTGGCCATGGAAGTGATTGGAACACCTGAATTCAATGATTTGGAGGGGTGTCCCAATACTTTTGGCAGTATAGTGTACCTGTGAATGTCATACACTTTTATAAACATGACCCACCAACTCATCATCCCTGAAAAAAAAATACTATAAGCAGCAGTAAACAGTAATAAATGAAACGAAAGATCGTCACACCAAATGTTGACTTTGTTTCATTTATTACTGTTTAATGCTCTTTATAGGATTTTTTTAACACTCACAGCTCATTACTGAGCATCTTGCAGAAGCAGCCACAGTTCTTCTGACTGTCGACTCGCTTCTTATTTCTGCAGCGAAACCCAGCAGCCTTCATTATGTTTTTATCTGAAAAGTGTCTCTTATGGAATCTGCTGCTTTCTTTACTGACATACAAACATTTTTCTGGAACATTTCATTTTGTGCTGAAAAACTAATGTTTGGAATCTAAAATGTTTTTGTACTGAATCAATAATGTAGAAGTCAGAAAATAAACATCTATAAAAAAGTTTGTACTAAAAAAAAAAAAAAAGGGTTCCTAAGACTTTTGCACAGTACTGTGTGTGTATAAATATATATATACATACAATAAGCCCTAATACCAAGCCTTTAGTCTCCCTGCATAGGGACAGACTTTATTTACTGCACTAAGTCCAATAAGGAACCAATCAGGATTCAGTATTCCATTTATAAGCACACAGGAGATAAATTAACACCTTACACCCCTATGCAGAGAACTATTTATCAAATTAAGAGATTCAGATTCACTTTCAAGCAGTCTATAAACGTGCATTGTGTAGGGAATGGAGTAATGCTTTTAACCTCCATCCCCCTCACACACACCCACACACACACACATCCACACACACACACACCTTAGCAGTGCACTATATGCTGAGTAAGGAGACTCGCATCCGTACTCGCTATATAATTCAGGATAATATACAACATGTGAAGTGATGTAGTGTGCTACACGAGACTCCCTACTTCCTATATACACGACAAGTGCATTCTACTTGTCTAGTGCACTACAATTTCCACTTTACACAGTGAAATATACGTCCAGTTTGGATCAGCTAGGGGTCTACACTTTATCTAGTGCACTATTAATCCACCTAAGAGGTTTCAATTTGTGTACGGAATGAAGTAATGATTCTAAACCCTCACTGTAGTGCACTACATACACATACAGATGTTATATACGTTTATAAACACAACCCAGCAACCCATTAGGCCTGATCCTGAAGAGGAAAACACAAAGTGAATAATGTCTACATGCCTTAACACTGAGCCATGTGGAGCACCGCCCTAGTCTCCGTGTTCAGAGTGTTATATAACACACACTACATGCCCAATAAGGAACTGAGCAGAATTCCACTTCCTAGTCCATATATCAGGGAATAAAATAATCTCCTGCACTATACTATGCTCCCTACACCTTACAGAAGTGCACTCTATCTGTCTAGTGCACTATGATTTCCACACTCATATGTCCAATACAAGTCTTTTAGGGATCTACAGCTTATCTAGTGCACTAATTATCCCACTGACAGACAGTTTAGATTCACGTTCAAGCAACCTATTCAAAATGCACTCCATAGGGAATGAAGTCAAAGCTTCTACACCTCATCTAGAGCACTTCATGTAACTCTGGATTATAAACAAAGTGTGTGTGTGTGTGTGTGTGTGTTACAGAAACCACAAACTGAATAAAATCTCCATGTCCTAACACCGAACCTTGTGGGATGCCGCTTCAGACTTCCTATATAAAGCAGGATATAAACACACACTACTCTACATGTCCAATAAGGAACTGATTCCAGTTCAGCTTCCTTGTCCTTACTATATATAAAGCACATATCAATACATAGCAGCCATACAGCTTTCTACACCCTATCTAGTGCACTAACTGAAAGACAGTTAAGATTCGCTGCCATGTACTATCCCTACTCCCTACATAGTGTATAAGTGCATTCTATTTGTCTAGTGCACTACGACACTACTTTCCACTCTACACAGTGAGCTATACATCCAGTACAGGATCTGTTAGGGGTTTATACTTTATATCTAGTGCACTATTTATCTAATTAAGAGAATGAAATGCGCCTTCATGCACCCTATAAACGTGCGCTGCGTAGGGAATGTTGTTAAACCCTCCTTGTAGTGCACTACATGTAACTCTGGATGTTATGCACTTTATTAAACACGACCCAGCAACCCATCAGCACTGATCCTGTGTGTTAATGATGCTAAGAAAGTCTGTAGTCACTAAAACCGAGCCTTTAGTCTCCCTACATAGTGCACTACATGTCCAATAATCAAATAGCAGCTTCTACACCCTACCTAGTGCACTATTTATCCAATCAGGAGGTTTAGGATGGGGGGGATGGAATGAAACAGAACAGTGGCTCCTTCACATTATATTATTCTACTCAAACTGCAGCACTTTGCTCGAGAGTTGTTTTAAATGTGCTGCAGTTTGAGTAGAATAATATAAATCCCACTTATTACTTACTTATTATATATCGTATAATACAGTCACATCACAACAGCCACAATAGTGTAGTTCACTATTCAATAAAAAATTAAATAAAACAACTGTATTTACATAGCACCTTCCAAACAGCGCAAAATTAACAGAAAAAACAAACAGTATGTAGACGAAAATAAAATAATGAGAATGAAATTAACAACAGCGGTGACGGAAAGAAAATAATAACAATATAAAATAAATATAATAAAGGTATAATAATTAAAATAATATGATAGCAATATAAAAATAAATCAAATGCTAGTAAATAAGTCAATAATAAAATGATATAAAAGAAAACTGCTAGTTAATAAGTGAATAATAATAATAATATAAAAGTATTAGAATGCAATTAAATTTTATTAAATAAATTGAAATAAATTAAAAAGTAGCAAAAAAAAAATTATAAAATGCCAGTAAAAGTAAGGCAAATTTAAAAAAAATAATAATAATTTAAAATATAATAAAACAAGGTCTGAAAGCATGCACTATAATGAAGTGCACTAGATGGAATAAGTGCACTATTCCTGAGCCACAGTAATGAAACACAAACTTGTGATAAACTCTGATCACACAGTGACACGTACAGTATCGACCAATCAGATCCCTTCTTACTGACGACTTTGCCTCTGACCTGATCCTGATTTACAGATGATTTCTCTTGTAGTTCCTGCTCTGAGGCCACGCTGCTGTAATCTCCTCGCTCTTCTGCTCTGATGTTACGGTTTGTACTGAACGTTCTCTACAGCGTTTATTTATCGCACGTAACGCAACACTGAGATCATCGTCTTAGTAATCAGACCGTGATACGGGAACACACACGCCGGATGGAACGCCAGTCTCACACACTCATTCACGCCTGCGGGAATTTAGCGCACACATTCAGGCATGTTCTCGGGAGCTGGTAGGAACCCGGAGAACCCGGAGAACCCGGAGGAAACCCAGACAGACACCAGGAGAAGACGGGAAACTCTCTGAGAGCTGTGAGGAGACCACGAGAGCCGCTGCACCACCGAGCGCTCATCACGTCATACTTCTGTCTAACATCCCAGATTTACTGATTTACTGATTTACTGATCACTAGTTACTTTGCGTTTTATTTATCTGAGAAGCTTCAGGTCGAAAAAAACAGCTCCAAAAAGTTCTAGAAACATCAAAAGTGTGTGTGTAGAAATGTTAACGTGGAACGACATGAAGTGAGACGTGAAGTGAGACGTGAAGTGACGAGACGCACAAATGAAATCTGTTGAAGTCAACTTTTCCAAACTTCATTAAATGAAATGAAATGTTTTTGTGTTGTTGTTGTGTAGAGTCGCTGCGCACACGAACGCTCGGAAGCTGTGAGGAATTTAACAGCATGAAGATATCAGTGTTTCTGTGGGATGGAATTAATTCTGACACGAACGCTGAGACACTGAAATTCATCCTTTCCTTTTCACCGGATTGTACTCCGCAATATTCCGATTTCAGGAATTTCTCCACTTCTGACGCTGCTCCACGTTCTGCACTTAGCGGAATTAAGTTCTTTAGATGGTCACTCCTGGAACCTTTCCTGAAAACGACCGAACCTGTTGTGTTACCGGGTTCCAGAGGGACACACACAAGAAGTCGGTAGGGTTCTGCTGCAGACGCAGGAGCTCCGGGAACAAAGTTCAACACTTGCACGGATTATTTTCTTAAATTTGTTAAATCTGCGGAG